>NC_142932.1:9261928-9456928 GCF_046866305.1 Octopus bimaculoides | reverse complement strand
TATCTGTGTGCATATCTCTTTGTTTGGGATCTTTCCTGTTTGGTTTCACCTGTGGAAATTTCAAAGTTTAGAGAAAACTTCGATGCAATTTTTCATACTGGATCTCAGGGATTTAACTTTTTTCCAGAAAACATTTTAAAATAGTTACACAGGTTTAAAGTTTGCTAGTTTTTACCCAGTCAGATAACAGGATTTCAAAGCTGTCACTTTGTGCATGACATCATGTGTTGTCAACTGTAAACAAATGAAATATTGGTGGAATTCAGCTTTCTTATTTTCTCTGAACACAAAGATCTGGGTTCAATTCCTAGGTAATGAGTTGGTGTTTGGGAGTCTGCCAATATTCCTGCTACATACATACGTACACACGCACAAACACACACACACATGCATGCACGCACACACACACACACACACACACACACACACGCATGCACGCCCACACACACACACACACACTGTATCATCATCATCGTTTAACGTCCGCTTTCCATGCTAGCATGGGTTGGACGATTTGACTGAGGACTGGTGAAACCGGATGGCAACACCAGGCTCCAGTCTGATTTGGCAGAGTTTCTACAGCTGGATGCCCTTCCTAACGCCAACCACTCAGAGAGTGTAGTGGGTGCTTTTACGTGTCACCCGCACGAAAACGGCCACGCTCGAAATGGTGTCTTTTATGTGCCACCCGCACAAGCCAGTCCAGGGGCACTGGCAACGATCTCGCTCGAAAATCCTACAGGAGCCAGTCAGGCGGTACTGGCAACGGCCACGCTCAAAATGGTGCATCTCATGTGCCACCCGCACAAGAACCAGTCCAGGGGCACTGGCAACGATCTTACTTGGCTTGCCGGGTCTTCTCACGCACAGCCCATTTCCAAAGGTCTCGGTCCGTAGTCATCGCCTCGGTGAGGCCCAATGTACGAAGGTCTTGCCTCACCACCTCAGCCCAGGTCTTCCTGGGCCTACCTCTTCCACGGGTTCCCTCAACTGTTAGGGTGTGGCACTTTTTCACGCAGCTATCCTCCTCCATTCTCACCACATGTCCATACCAGCGCAATCGTCTCTCTTGCACGCCACAACTGATGCTTCTAATGTTCAGCTTTTCTCTCAAGATACTTACACTCTGACGGGTATTCACATTGACATTACACATCCAACGGAGCATACTGGCTTCATTCCTTGCGAGCTTACGTATGTCCTCAGCAGTTACAGCCCATGTTTCACTGCCATGTAGCATGGTTGTTCGTACGCATGCGTCATACAGTCTGCCTTTTACTCTGAGTGAGAGTCCCTTTGTCGCCAGCAGGGGTAAGAGCTCTCTAAACTTTGCCCAGGCTATTCTTATTCTAGCAGCTACACTTTCAGCGCACCCACCCCCACTACTAACTTGGTCGCCCAGATAGCGGAAGCTATCGACTACCTCTAGTTTTTCACCCTGGAATGAGATAGAAGTTGTTTCCTGTTTGTTTGCAGTCTTTATTGCACCTGAACATCTGCCACAAACAAAAACTAACTTGCTAGTTAACCTGCCTTTGATGTTGCTGCACCTCTTATGTGTCCATAGCTTGCACTGGGTACATCTTATAGAGTTACTACCTACTCCTTTTCTACATACTGAGCAGGGCCATCTACCTGAAGGGGTTTGTGTTTTATCTACCTTCCTACTTATTAGGATTTTGGTTTTAGCTAGGTTGACTCTAAGGCCCTTCAATTCTAGACCTTGCTTCCACACCTGAAACTTCTCCTCTAGTTCTGATAGTGACTCCGCAATTAGGGCAAGGTCATCAGCATAGAAGAGCTCCCAGGGGCAACCTGTCTTGAACTCCTCTGTGATTGCCTGGAGGACTATGGTAAATAATAGGGGGCTGAGGACGGAACCTTGGTGGACCCCTACCTCTACCCGGAATTCATTGCTGTACTCATTTCCAACCCTCACCTTACTGGCCGCATCTCTGTACATGGCTCGCACAGCTCTCACTAGCCATTCTTCTATCCCAAGTTTCCTCATTGACCACCAGATAAGGGATCGGGGGACCCTGTCAAAGGCTTTCTCCATGTCAACGAAAGCCAGGTACAGAGGTTTATCCTTGGCTAGGTATTTCTCTTGCAACTGTCTCACTAGAAATAAGGCATCAGTAGTGCTTTTACCTGGCACGAACCCAAACTGCATCTCATCTAAATTGATTCGCTCCCTAATTAGTTGGGCTATGACCCTCTCTGTAACTTTCATAACCTGATCTAACAGCTTGATGCCTCTGTAATTATTTGTATCTAAAGCGTCCCCTTTACCTTTGTAGCAGTTGACTATGATGCTGCTACACCAGTCATAGGGTATGACTCCTTCGTGTATCACCTGGTTCGTAATACGGGTGACTAGGCTATAGCCAACACTGCCAGATATTTTGAGCATCTCTGCAGTGATTCCTGATGGGCCGGGGGCTTTCCCGGTCTTCATACTCTTAATTGCTTTATCTACCCTGGTACTATCAACTCGGATAGCTGGTCCCTCTATTGGGTCGACATAAGGCAGGCTCTCTTTCTCCCATTCATTCTCTTTATTAAGCAATCTATCGTAGTGGCATCTCCAGACCTCTTTCTTTGCATCCTCATTTAATGCAAGCGTACCATCATCCATGCGAACACATTTCTCTCCTACAACATCACTATTCTCTCTCCTACACTCTCTTGCAACACGAAATACCTCGAGTCTTTGGTCCTCACGGCGCAGAACATTGGCAAATCTTTCCTTATCTGCTTCCCCTCTGGCTAAATAAACCTGTCGCCTAGCCTCCCTTCTGGCACATTGGTACAATTCCCTGCTACCACCGTTCTTCCAGTCCTTCCAAGCTTGTTTCTTTTGTCTAATAGCCCTGTCTACCTCCTTGTTCCACCACCACGTTACTCTGGGTTGAGAGGGGACCTTACACCACCCACAAATCTGGTCGGTGGCTTTCAACAGGTTGTCCCGCAGAAATCTCCAATTGTCTTCCACGTTGTATGATGCTATATCCCCTTCTATTTCGTTAAATGCTTCAAGTAACTTGTCTCTAAGTCTCTGTCCGTTTGCAGGGTCTTTAAGCTTCCACACCCTTCTTCTCCAAGCCTGTCTAATTCTGGGCACCCATTTTGCCTTGATCCCAAAGTCGCTAACTACTAATCTATGTTGTGGGGTACATTCTTCGCCAGGGTAGGTTTTGGCATTTATAAGCCGCCCTCTTTCCCTATTTCTGGCGAGGATGTAGTCGATTTGGCTAGAGTGTCTGCCGGAGCGGTAGGTGACTAGGTGACTGGCAGGTTTCCTGAAGTTGGTATTGCAGACCATAAGATTGGTTGCATCACAGAACTCCAGCAGTCTGGTTCCCTCCTTGTTGCGGGAACCGAAGCCATAGCCTCCATGTATGCCATGGAAGCCCCCAGCACGACGTCCGACATGACCGTTGAAGTCTCCAGCCACAAAGAGAAGGTCCCTGTCACTCGTCGACGAGGTAGTTTGCAAGAGGGGTATGTATGCATATATTCATAAGTATGTGTGTGCATGCGTGTTTGTGTGTGTGTATGTATGTATATGTAGAGGATTATAACATTTATATTTATATTATGTTAATGAACTAAAATATGTCAATTGTAAATCTCCATATTCTTTTCCTTTATATATATATATGTGTGTGTGTGTGCGTGTGTGTGTGTGTGTGTGTGTGTGTGTGTGTGGGTGGGTGTGTGTGTCTGTGTGTGTGTGCAGGTTGTTGTCAACATACGACCACAATTGGTTCTGATAGACTAGTCATAAGTCAATTTGGTTGTAAGTTGACCTATAGGCCTACATAGCTTTGTAGCTTTGTTTTATATTTTTACATTCTTAAGGTAAAAGTCACACACAACATTCTGTATTATACTATTATACTGGCGTTAGTGAAAAATTTCAGAGTCTTGAGCAGTTGTCTTATAAACAAATACGAGGTTGCCTTGATGTAAATGCAACAGGATAGCCATCCAAAACAGTGGCGATCAATAACTAAACCCTGAGGAAGTTTTTGTTAGCTGACATCATCCGTAAATGCATTAAATTAAATCCATTAGATTTCAGCTGTAATGTTTATTACTGCTGCTGGAAGCTGGCGTACTAATTGTCGTAAAGTTGATCAGTTGTAAGTTGGATAGGTCATTAGTTGATGACGACCTGTATATATATTTGAAAAATTTAACAAAAGGCAAAATTTTACAAAAACATAAACAGAAAATTCGTTGCTTCTTCCTAATCACTCAACACCCAAAAGATCACTACAATTTCATGCCTTTAACGTTGATATTGTTCACTTTTGGTGGCACCAGTGGTGAAAAGCCACTGGGAATAGCTAACAAATGTACAGGACAGTGACGAAAACAAAATCAACAAAATAAAACATACATATACAACAAAAAAAGCCATGCAGTTGCATGACAGACACATATGGGGTAACACAAAGGAAAATGAAAAGGACATCATCTCCACAAGAAGTATACCCACGCCCCCGACCCTGTCATTGTTCTCTGCCCAGAAAATCTTATACCTATGTTCTTTGCCTGTGAGGAACCAAGCAGAACTTCCTCTCCACCTTATATAAATATATGTATGTATGTATATATACATACATACATCATCCTAATCGTCATCCTCTTAACATTTCCTTTTTCATGCTTGCATGGGTCAGGCAAAATTGAGGCAGATTTCCTACAGCCAGATGCCCTTTCTGTCATCAACCGTCATCGGTTTCCAAGCAAAATGATATTTCCTCATGACTGGACATGTTTTCATGGAAGACTGGTAATGAATGACAACACTTGTGTGATAGTGGCACTTGTTTACAACTATCTTGAAAACAAAGAAACATAAACACACATGCATACACACATACGCACACACACACACATGCACGATGGACATCTTTTACTTTGCGTCTACGAAATTTAGTTTCAAGGCACTTGTCTAAAGTTATACAAAGTACAATACTAAGTGACAAATCATAAGTCTACACACACACACACACACACACACACACACACACACACACACACACAAATATAAATATTTTTGTGTTTCATTCTTATTGGAAAGGCCTTTCTCACGAATAAACTTATTTTAGTGGTGGTTGTCATTGTTGTTCTATTATAAATAGAAATCATGGGAACAATGTTGTGTTCCAAATTCTTATCACTGGACTTGAAATTTTTGACTATTGATGTCAAGCTTCTGCGTTATAAAAATAGTTTGGCTCTGGTATCAAGTGTGGCTTTGTTGCTGGGATACATTGTGTGTGTAATTGAGTTTTGCAGTATATTTTGCTATTAATGCACACACACACACACACACTGACATGCACACACACACACACACATGCAGATATATGCATGAATATATATGCATATATAAAGAACATGGTATCAAAAAGTTCCCAGGCTAGTTACGTTTAATAAAAAATAACTCATTTACCTAAGTTTTAACATCATCTTCAAAATAGTCACCTTGTACAGTAATAGACTAGTCCTAGTGCTCCTGCCACTTTTGGAATCCAGCCTAGAAATCGTTTTCCATAGGTAAGTCAAAGACCTTCTGCAATTCGCTCTGGATCTTGGCAATGTTATCAAAATGGCAACCTTTGAGCTGCATTTTCATCTTGAGGAAGATGTGGGAGTCTGCAGGTGGTAAATCTGGTGAATAGGGCAGATGCAGAAACAATACAATGTTGCTTTTGGTGAGAAACTCACAAGTGAGGTAGAGCTCAGTGATCGGATGCATTGTTGTTGTGAAGAATGCAATCCTCTGTGCTCCATAGATCCGGTCACATTTGCCAAATGTCCTCATTCAAAAACTCCAAAACGCTGCAATAGAACTCTCAATTGACAGTCTGGCCCTGGGAGATGAATTTTCGATGCACAATACCACATTTCTGGAGGTGCCGATCATGGCAGGTCTTCCAGATCACTCATCATCTTTCAAGTACGTTCTTTTACTTTTGAAGCACCCGTGCCACTTGAAACATTGTATACAATCCATTGTTTCAGTCATAGCTGAATCCAAATACTGGCTTTTACATTTTCTCTCTATTTCTCATTTTCCATTCTGATTCCTGACAAAGGACCACAGACTAAAACAGTGAACTCCCTTCTGCTTCTTCCTGTTTACAGCATAAAATGAATTACCTCCTACTTCTGTTTGCTTTTGCTGTTTGTTTTGCTCTTGTAATCTTTTGGAATATTGTTACCCTGTTTTGCTCTTGTGTTTTCCTTTTGCCAAACAGAGAGATTTATACTCTCAGTAAGATGGAGTAACAATAAGTTATCTCACCAAAAGCACAATAGCAGTAGTTTATATAACCAATTTAGAGAAAGAAGTCAAACAAAAATATATACTCTTAATTTTCACTTCATATGTCTACAATATATTCATTGTAACAGATACATGAGAAAGTTTAGTAGAAAGTGGGTTATACATCTTTAGATGTATACCTGACTTTCCTACTATAAAATTAGAATATAACGGAACGCTGAACTCCAGACTATCAACTTAAACAACATTTATTCAGGTGGTAAATATGTACATCTTTAGCTCTTGTTGTTACAGCTTCTGTTGTGTGTGAGCATAGTTGTTGGGACATGGGTATGTAGTTGTGAGCGAGTTGTCGAGTGTAAGTCCGAAAGATGGAGAGTGACAACTACACGCGTCCATGCTCTATTGCTGGCCAGCAAGAAAGAGAATGAATTAAGCGGGAACGCTTGCTTGTTTAATTCCACGCATGCGTGAGACCACGCATGCGCATGGCGTTACTACAAAAGCATTAACAAACTAAAAAAAAAAAAAAATGACTAGGAAAGTAAAAGTACTTTAATATTCAACATAGTTTAAGTAACCATTTCAGACAAGTCAGTAATCTCAATTTTTAGATGTAAAAGCAAGATAAAAAACAATGTATATCCTACATCAATATGCATGAGAAACTTCATTAAATAACTTAGCATGCATGTTGATTATAAACATCTGTATAGATTAAAAATATCAGTTACAATGTTCCAATTCAGAAGATCTACTTATTTCTTCCCCACAAATGAAAATCCGCAAAAAAAAAAAAAAAAAAGGTAATAGTCAATAACGAATGAACAAAAAATTTAGTAGAGTAATTTATACAAGAATAGAACCTATGAAGAAGCCTCTATGAAATAACTTGACCTACTCGAAATAGCCACCAAATTGCATTCAAATTATTCTATTCTGCCCCAAAAAACAGGACACAAAGGATGATATGAACCCAGAGAAATTGTATCTAATAAATAACACAAAAGGAACAAAAAAAAAACACAAAAAAACAGAAGCATCAAAAGACAATACAATCATGACTGGTATGCCCTTTGATCATAGATTTGGTAGATCAGAGATATTATGGGATTACACAACCAAAACTATCCAATAAATTCAATAGATAATATTCAGTTAAAAAGAAACAAACCACACACACACACACACAGACAAATATGTGTAAACAAAATGCATATCTTTTATCTTTTACTTGTTTCAATTGGATGTTGGCCATTTTGGGGCACTGCTTTGAAGAGTCAAACAAGCCAACTGCAGTACTTATTTTAAGGCTGACACCTATTCTATTGGCCTTTTTTGGTGAACTACTAAGTTGTGGAGATGTAAACAAACCCACACTGGTTGTCAAGTGGTAGTTGGGGACAAAGGAACACAGAAACACACGCATATATATTTAATACATACTTCTACCAACTAATAATAATGATATTTATCTTCCACTTAAAGTGGAGATACTGAACCTGAATTAGTGGTTAGCAACTTTAAACTTAGGTTAGATGTTTACAGAGATGCAAACTGGTTTGGAAAAGAAAGTGACTGTTTACCTCCCCACTTACTAGGACTTTAGTTTTTGCAACATTGACTCTGAGGCCCTTTGATTCTAAGCCTTACTTCCACACCTGAAATTTCTTCTCTAGTTCTGGTAGTGATTCAGCTATGAGAGCAAGGTCATCAGCATAGAGGAGCTCCCAGGAGCAACCTGTCTTATATATATAATATAAACAAATAATAACAGATGGATTATGTGTGTGTGCATGCATGCGCATCAACTTGGGTAGAGGCTTCTACTATAGCTCTGTGGATGAGATTTCTCATATTGGTTTCTAGATGTTTGTATCCTGAGTTCAAATCCCACCATGGAAGGGATTGGAACCCAGAGCTGTCTTTAGGCATGGGCACACTGGGCAGTTGTTTGTATGTCCCATGGGTTTAGGGACCTAATGCTAATATCTATATGCTGTAGGCTGCTGTTAATAAATTCATGCACGGCCCTAATTCATTGCTTTGCCCATGAACTTACCTTAATGTAAAAAACACTGCAAGAACACCACCATGTACACATCTATAGTTAACCATAGATACCATTTGAATGGCATTTTAACCTGCTAAGAGCAGTTGGTTCCTAATGATGATAATGATGACGATGATGATGATGGTGTTTATAATGATGATGTTTATGATGATGATGTCTATGATGGTAATAGTAATAATGATAATCAATTCTACTGTTCTTGTGATGATAAATCAGAAACACATATCCATAAATAATATATAATTAATTCACACACACACACACACACACACACACACACACACACACACACAAACAAACAAAGACTTGCACACAAATCTAGAAATACTAGGATCTTCTAAGAAAATATAAAAGAAACTGAGGTGCATTCTTCAAATCCAATCTATTAGGAGCACAGTGAAAAATTTATAAGACATTCCAAAGATTCTTCATCTGAGGTTCTTTAAATAACTGTCTGCACACCTATAGTTGTGTGCGTTTACAAAGACACATATGTAAAAAACAATCAAGTACACACACACGCACACACACACACACACACACACACACACACACACACACACACACACACAAACACCTAAGTACTAAAGAGACATATTCACACAGAACATAAGTCCAGGTGTGTTCACCTACATATATGCACGCATTTACTCAACAACATATTTACAAATCCTAAGAATTGTAATAACTTAAAAAGTTCTGTCACTTTGTTAGCAATCAGTTTCAACTCAATGAGGAAGAACTTATATAAATCTTACCAAAAAAAGGTATGTATGTATGTTTTTATGATTTTTATGTATGCATGTATGTTCTTAGGTATGTATAGACACATGACCTATCGTGCAGAGTTCATATTTAATACAAAATCTAAGGGTATAATATGGAATGGAAAATTATAAATCTAACCAAACTATATTAAGGAAATAGATAGGAGCATCATTTAAGTACATATAAAGCACTTCAGTTTGTAATGTTAGATGGAAATCATCCTCATTATCATAACATCTGTTTTCCGTACTGGTATGGATTGGACAGTCAATAATTTATTTATATTACAATATTACATTCAATACTATGAATATAATATATAACATAATATTATATAAATAATTATAAAAACTGTAAAAGGCCAACAAATTGTTCCGACTTATATATATTTTTTCTGATATATTACAATTAAACCTTGGGAGAGGCATTATGCCGGTAATAAACACACGCACTGGTTCAGTCCTTTATTAATTTATATAGTTTTTTGTTAAATTATTTCATTGCACTCTTGCAATCTCTTCAGTAACTTGTCTCTCCATTAATAAAGGACTGAACCAGTGCGTGTGTTTATTACCGGCATAATGCCTCTCCCAAGGTTTAATTGTATTTCTTTCAACACACGTATCCACATCAAGAATCTTGCACACGAAATACACATACGAAATTCTGATATATTGGTTAGCAACTAAGATCCTGCTGTTTTTTAAAATATTGGAATTTATTGCATTTTTAAATTTTGGAATCTATTTTGTTTTTTGTTTTTTTCTAGTTAATTTTTGTTTATCTTCAGATTATTAAAATGGAATGTCAAGTTAAGAAAAACGAGCATTTTCTACATCTCCTTCTTTTTGCTTTTAATCAAGGTTCTAAGGCCGCAAAAGCTGCTCACAACATCTGTGCTGTGTATGGAGAAGAACTACTGAAAGAACTACTTGTGATTGGTATGCCAAGTTCAAAAATGGAAATTTTGACCTCAAAGACGTACCTGTTTCTGGCTGTCCAGTTGAGTTTGATGAAGAGCGATTAAACCAACTTTTGCACGAAAATTCTCATCAAATGACAAGGGAATTGGCAGAGAAAATGGAATGCTCCCACACTGCTATAGAGAAGCATCTTCACTCGATGGGAAAGGTTCAGAAGTATGGACCATGGGTTTCGCATACTTTAAGTGACAACAACAAAAATCAACGAGCCACAATCTCCGCTGGTTTGCTTGGTCGTCACCGCTCAACTCATGGACACAAGCAACGATTTCTTTACCAAATCATTACTGGTGACGAAAAATGGTGCCTGTCCATCAGTATGAAGCAGCGTAAGGAATGGCTTAGCCCTGGTAAACAAGTGACACCACGCGTGAAACAAGATCTTTATCCGCGTAAAACAATGTTGTGTGTATGGTGGGACTCGGAAGAGATTATCCATTATGAATTGCTTGAATGGAATCAAACAGTCAACATGAAACTCTATGTTCAACAAATGGAATGACTCAACACGGCTATTCAAGAGAAAAGACCTAATTGGCAGCATGGACTTCTTGCTGCACGACAACGCTTCCCTCATATTGCCAATATGACCAAGGAAGCCATTCAAATGTTTGGCTGGGGTGTGCTTCCACACCCTGATTTGGTACTGATGGATTTCCACCTCTTTCAAATGCTATGTGCAGAGTTTTGTTCAATACTGATGCAGAATTGAGAGCTTTGTTGGATCAATTTTTTGAGTCGAAATCGGGTGATTTCTACCAACGAGGTATTGAAAATCTTGTTGAACATTGAGAAGAAGTTGTAAACAACACGGGTGAATACATTATTGATTAATTAGTTGTTATTTTTTATTAAACCTTTTAAAAACTTTAAATTAAAAAAAAACAGCAGGAACTTACTTGCCAACCCAATACATAATCACAGTTCCATTATATATAAGTCACTTCAGGTCCATTGGTTCAGAAAGACAAAATTCTATCTGAATCCAGCCGTTCTTCCAGACGGAATTTTGTCATTCTGAACCAATGGACCCTGAAGTGACTTATATATAATGGAACTGTAATTATGTATATCAGAAAAAATATATATAAGTTGAAACAATTTGTTGGCTTTTACTGTTTTTATAATTATTTATATAATATTATGTTATATATTATATTCATAGTATTTAATGTAATATTGTAATATAAATAAATTATTGACTGTCAATAAAATATATCTATATTTAATTTATATATATATGCAATGATATATATATATATATATATATATATATATATATATATATATGTGCAATGATTTTTACTTTATTAATTTCTTCCAAAGTGTATCCACTCTACATGAAAAAACTTTCTTAACAGTGAAAATGAAGTCTAAAGTTGTATGAACAACTTCTGTTATCCCTCATCACCACTCCACAACCCATGACAAAAAAAAATATGTTTTAGATATCCTTTGAATATTTTGTAAACCACTGGAAACATTGTACTTGTAAAAGGTTAATAAAAATACTTTTTATAGAACTTGTTTTCTGTGCCAGTTGTAGAAAATTTTTTTAATGTATTACATGTCTTCATTCTTAATTTTTTTTTTCACTTTCTTGGTTATGTTTCTGCTTTCACAAAAGATAGGACTGATAAAAACAGGTTGGAGAGAAATATGTTTGTTAGAATGAAATATCATACACAAAGCATTAAGCTTCTCATCTTTCTCACAGCAAAATATTCAATTTATTTTTACTATCTTTATAGATTTATATATTCATTCATATATTTATGTATTTTCTGATAGTTTAGTCAAAGGAAGAAAGGCAGTCTCTATTATTCTTTCAAGGCTCTCCAAGATTGATTGAAGGAATAGATAATGCCTTTCCTTGACCAGAGACCTAGCTCAAATACTTGCAACAGAGTGGACTTTACCAAAGGTACCCAAGAGTCAGATGGTGGTGTTAAACCAGGCAGCAAATCAAATCTGTTGTCCAAGAACAGAAACAGTCTCTCTGATGTGCTCCACAGTTTCCAGTTATCAGATTTTACTCACAAAACTTTGGTTGACCCAAGACTATGGCAGAAAATATCTGCCTAAGATGTCACACCATGGGATTGAACATGAAATCACATACTTCTTAACCCACAACTATGTTTATTAATACAGAACACCACTATTTTCCTGAGAGTGAGTGATGAGTGAGTGAGAGAGAGAGAGAGAGAGAGAGAGAGAGAGAGAGAGAGAGAGAGAGAGAGAGAGAGAGAGAGAGTGCAGCAACACTCAGCTGGTACTCATTTACATTTGAGTAAACATGAACAACAGGAAATAAAATACATTGCTCATGGCCATAATGCACCTCCTAACCTAGGAAATGAACTCATGACATTATGAGCATAAGTTAACCATTTTAACCACTAGATCATACACCTTCACACAAAATTATAATGGGCAAAATATTTCTAATAACAAACTAAAACTCAGAATATTTGTCCCCACTTAAATGTGTATGTCCTTTTAGAACAAACTATAATGCCATAGAAAAACTCTTGTAGTGACACCTTATAGCAGACGACTGTTATATGTTCAATGTCCGGAGTTTTATCCACGCATGCGCAGGGACTAGTTCCGGAAGGAATACAGGAAGAGTCTCATGCACATACGTAGAGTTCGACACCCAGCTTTGGCGCCTTTTCTCAGTCTCATCGTTGACTGATCTCCATCGAGCCAAGACGTCCAACAGAGCTCTCTCACATGTCAGCACCAGAGCTTCACAAATAACCACGGAAATCATTCAGAAGGCGTCTCAGTAACCGAGGGCGACGAGCTACCGAATTCCCTCCAAGCGTGAACTGAATTCCACTGTAAATAAATATTGTTATGTTGTTCAGAATCTGCGTTCCGTTGTTTCTTCAAGAAATTTAATGTACGGAAGCAGGTATACACCTAATGGTGTATAACCACTTTCCTAAACTCTTATACTGGCACTTTTGTTTATATTGCTAGCAGGCAGATAAATCCCTGCCATCTCCAGTGCCAAGACCACCAGATCACCTTCTACAATCTTGCCAATGACGGATGCTTGACACAAAGATAAGAAAATACCAGTTCATAGTTCAGGTATACAGTAAATAGAAGGTCTGTACATAAGAGGTTGTGCCCTAATAGCAGAGCTGAAGTGTCACATGTCGTGAGAAGAAGTTGAGGCTACGATCCTGTGACCAGTTACCTGAATACAGAAGATTCTCACAGGTTGTTCTGGCTGTTATTTTCATGGTGGAAACAATCCACACAAACAGTCTTGAGAGGAACCGCGGTTGCTGGCTTGCGTAAGTAGTGGCATCGTGTTGACGTTGGCGATGAGAGTGTAGTAAACAGTTGAACGGTGGTGTTGACATCGTCGCTGAAAGCTGGCTGGCTGGTGTTCTGTGTGGTGGTCAACGACCAGACCTCAGAGAGGTCTAAAGCCGAAGACAAACTGGCGTGGATAAAGCAGGCTATTTATAGGTAAAAAGGGGCTCCAGAAACATCAGAAAAACACTCTCTCATGTAACCTTATTAGAAGGCCATGATTGCTCGGTATGCACCCTGGCACGAAACAGAACCGGTGACAAATGCTGCGCAAATAAGAGCCAATCAGGGTGATGGACACAGCAGGGTCCAAGGCGGGCTGAGCTAGATGTTACCCGCTACGTTTGCATTTGAAAATATATAACCATGAGAGAGGTTTCACTACAAATATATTGTTTATTCTGTGTTCACTTTTTGTGGTGGAAGCATGTAGTATGATACAAAAACATGTGCGTTTGCATTCAAAGAAAGTTTTGATTTTTGCTTTTGCTCTGAATTGATGAATGTTTGACTGCTAGAAGTAGCAGTAACTCATCTGCCTGCCAGCAATATATAGAAAACAGTGCCAGAACAGGTGCCGGTGTTATAATTAGCCAGTGAGCTTGTTAAAAATATATACATTATTGGCAGAGGGAGTATTAGTACTGAGATGTAATATTTATCACCACTTAAATATGGATGCTTTGCTAGAACAAACTATATTGTGGTAGATATTATGAGAGAAACTTTCATATACTGCCTCTGTCACTAATATATATTTTTTAACAAGTTCACTGGCTAATTGTAACACCAGCACCTGTTCTAGCACTGTTTTTCTATATATTGCTGTCAAGGAGATGAGTTGCTGCTATCTCTAGCAGTTGAGTGGCCATCATTGACAAGACCAAGGAAAGTCAAAATCACATGATCTGATAGGCTCAGTGCTGGAGATCACAGGGATTTATATCCCCACTAATTATATAAGCAAGAGTGCATGTTGCACCGAAAGCTAATATGAGGGTTTCTCTCATGGTATCTACTGCAGTATAGTTTGTTCTAATAGAACATCCATGTTTAAGTGGGGATAAATTTAACCTCTTGGTATTAATACTGCCTCTGTTGCTAATATACATTTTTAATAAAATCTCAGAATATACAATGCAGGTACAAGGCAAAATGATATAGACAGTAGAGATACAACAATAGATAATCTAGATACAAGATAAGGCCATACAATATAAATAGAACATACAGCCACAGAACATAAAGCTACACAAAGCTTTACTCATAGCAAAAAAATATATTATGTAAATATCCTCAGTAGGATGGGTGTAATTGTTTGTTTTGGCGCAATACATCAATGTGTGAATTAATATTTGTGAGTGATGTTCTTAAGGGAATTTCTATGCTTTAATTGGTGCATAGTATTTTGTCTTCCCTGCCATTAGAGTGGAAAAGGTAAATTCACATAGATAAACAAAGAGAAAAGACAGAATAGCTGCTATTACTAATTCAGATAGTATTACAAATTGATTCCATATTCAGCCAGAAACTACTTAAGTTTGTTCATGAAAATATTGGTTCATCCCATAAATAATGAGGTTTTTTATACTTCTTTTATTTTTCAATGCTCTTCCATCTGTCAGGTAGACTTGCAAGGCCCCTCTTCCAAAATTCACTTGTCCATGAGGAAAAATACTCCTCTAGTACTGTTCTGACTGCATCTACAGAATTCATATTTTTTCCATCCAAATGATTTTGAAGACTGCTGAATGTCTGGCAAATATGGTGGGTGGGGCATTGTTTTCCATTCAAACTGCTCCAACCTTTGGAATGTCATCCTTGCTGTATGTGGCTTAGCATTATCCTGATGGAAGAACACCTTTCGTCTTGAAACCAAAGATGGTTGTTTCTTCTAGTACTGACTTAAACCACCCAAGCTGCTCGCAGTAGATCTCCTTTGTTATCATTTGGTTTGGGTTTAAAAGTTCAAAGTGGACTAAACCTTTCACATCCCACCAAACAGATAACAACACCTTACATGAGTGAAGACCTTCTTTAGCCTGGAGTGCTGGTGTTTCTCTTTTCCATACTCACTGTCTTCAGTGCTTGACATTTTTATAGAGAATCCATTCCTCATCGCTAGTCACTATTTGGTCCAAAACAGGTTCATTTGTGAGATGTGGCAGTAAAGAAGAGCACCCATTCACTCTCTGAGCAGAATTAGACTCAGAGAATTTGTGAGGAACCCATTGACCCAATTTGCTGACTTTTCCGATGGCATGCAGGTGTCAATGAATGGTTGAATGACCAAATCCAAGCTTCTCTGCTAGTTCCTCAACAGTTATAATGGGATTTTGTTCCACTAGGGTTTGCATGATGTCCTTGTTGAGCTCTACAGATCTTCCAGGACAAGGCTCATCTTCTAGGCTGTAATTTCCGGCTCAGAATTTCTGGAACCACCGTTGACACTGACTTATTGTCTGATCCCCATGTACTGCATTAATATTCCTTGCACTTTCCATTGCATTGTTGCTTTTATTGACCTCATAAAGCAAAATATGCCGAATATGCTCCTTTGTCACTTCCATTATAGCTTTGAAAAAAAAACTTAGAATTGAACTGCACTCTTAAAAACTTGCACAAAGAACAAGGACAAGGTAAAATTACTACCTGCTTTTATAGCAAGTTGATGCATTATTTATGGGATGACCCAATAGAAGCTTCTGACTTGAATCTCATGACAGCACTGCAAGTTTTTCTTGAGGCTTCAAAAAAAGATATTTCACCTGTTCCATTGCTACAATGAAAAAAATTTGGATACAATTTAATTTATAATTATCTGCAGTAGAAATTATTTTGAGAACTGTTCTTCCTTACGTTCAAAATGCTTAATTATGATTTGTTTAATCAAATTATTTTCACAGATAAATATAAGTTTATGAAAACATTTCAAATTCATTATTTTGTTCTACATGGGTTTATTATTTATTTTTCATGAAAACTTCAATTTAACCTTTCAAAGTGAAAATGTTTGTGTTCTCAGCTTACAGAGATATCTCAACTAGCATAATTTGCAAAGTCAATTCTCCTTATCAAAGAATTATGCAAGACTAGTTATTTTCTCATAAAAACAACATTATTTATTTCCTTCCTTTATAGTTTACCAGTCATCTCAAAACTTGATATTTTGACATCACATTTCTACAAGTGAAAATTTGGTTCTTTATCATAGCATAGACCTGTGAATTAATGGCTATTCAGTGTGTGAGTGGGTGATAGCGTTAGCTGTATTTTGTAATACTGCCCTTAATTCTGAAGAAATTTTTTAGCACAAACACCTCTTGATAAATCAGTCAATGAATTAATGTAGCGGGTGCATTGCTTACAGATTTAACGTTAACATGAAAGTCTTATAATTTTTCCAGCCATTGCTGGTGTGCTGTTGGTACATACTCCAACATAATTATTTACTTTCAGACTTACTTCCTTAAAAGGAAGACATTTCCACCTGTTGTGCATCTGTTTAACGATTAACAAAGCAGAAAGTTTGCATGCACATTGTTTTCATATGAATATCTGATAAATGAATTCCATTTATAATGTTGGTTGCTTTGATCAAACTGAATCAGATTTTGTACTTCTTTTATTCAGTATGTTGTTCAGGTAGAGTTTTGGATCAGGATGATGGCCTTCGAAACTCTGCTGATAATCCATTAAAAATAACATTCTTTTCTGCTAGTAAATATGCCTTTCTCACAACCATTAGAGCATGAAACACTCTTCATAACCACAGGTTTGTGAGATGGTTGTGATCTGTAAACAGTTCTGAGTAGGAAATGGAAAGAGAAGTATGAACATGCAATGTGCATGTGCACACAGAATTCATAAAACAGAAGTGAAGAATAAATGCACAATGCACATGTCAAAATAAAATGGAAGAGAATATAAACGCAATGTCAAACAAGTCATATTTTTACACCTCTCCCAAACATTAAGTCATATGCCATGTCTTATACTACTATCATGCAGCTTTGCTGCAATTTTCTTGTTTCTTACACACACACACACACACACATGCATGCGCACTCGCTTAATGTTTGGGAGAGGTGTAAAAATTTAGATTACAAAATTTTTTTTGTTGCTTAAATCCCAGCAATAGACCAACCTTGGGCCAAACAAAACCCTTGTGTTACTTCTGCATCAGCATTCCATAAAATGTGTTGTTTTTCTTGCCTCTCTGACATCTATTGATGTTTTTCAATATATCTCCCCATAAACACATTTTATAGAATGGTGGTCCATTGCTGGGATTTAAGCAACAAAAGAATTTGTAAGTTAAATCTCTCCCCCCCCCCCCCCCCGCACCAAGTGAGTCCATGAGCACATGCATGTGTGTAAGAAAAATCATATTTACTAACAGAAACAGCAATGACTTTCTCAGGTTCTCTAACATTTAAAAATTATAAACAGAAACAAATGGGCGATGGGTGGTTAAACAAATCATAAATTTTCAAAATTGTTTTGCATTTAATAATATACTTTTCAGTTAGTAAATGTGTTTTCCCTTACACACACACACAAGCATATGTATGCACACACACACATGCACATGGACTCGCATGGTGCCTGGAGTGGGGTAAGAAACGAGGAAGGTAGCAGTTGGTTGTAGGATTTCCTAGAAACAACTGTGCACCTTTATAAACAAGTGCATCTTCGTAAAAATTAGTGGAAACGAAGCCTGAACAGGAGAAAGAAAGAATGATACAAAATCCTTATAAAAACCACATTAGAGAAAGAATGATACAAAATCTTTATAAAAATCATGTCAGTCTTTGGGTGTGTGTGAAACAAAGTATTATATTAAAGCAAAATATCTTTTACATAACTCTTAGAAATCACTAGTTTTCAAATAGTATCCAATGTTTTCACTTTCCTTTAGCAATTTTTCGTACCGAAATTTTAATCGGGTAATCTAATACAGTTCAGTTTTGTGTGGAGAGAGGGAGAGACACACACACACATCTTTCATGTAATATACTTTGTGTAGCTAAACTTCCAAAGGCATACAATGTCATGGGTCAAATGGAGTGATTGAGCGATTTCATATATATATGTGCGTGTGCGTGTCTCTCTCTCTCTCTCTCTCTCTCTCTCTCTCTCTCTATATATATATATATATATATATATATATATAGTAGATGTAAGGACCCGAACCCTTCAAGGGATGTTTAGCATCCAAGTTCCTGAGGAAAACCCTAATTTGTGATTTCAAAAGGATTATATTTTCCTCAAAGTTACAAGGGAAAAACTCAGATCTTGTGAATCTTGTGAATTTTCCAAAGTCCTCTACCCACCCTCTCGGAAAAGATTTTCCCCACAAATTTCTTTATAATCGTAATCTATACTGTTTGAAATGTATTTATATAAAATTTCATTGGAAAAACCCCATTTTTCTAAAAGCGATGAGGGAAAAACATCAGATCTTGTGAATTTTCCGAAGGCCTCTCCCCACCCCCATTGCTCTCTGCACATTTTTGTTTTCAGATTCGTTTTCTACACCTTTTTTCACACCCACTGCACTATATTTTTTGCGATTTTGTTTCTGGGTAATAATGTTAAAATTAACCGAAAAGTTTTCTTGTGGATAAAACATTCTAATAAGAGAAAGCAAATACATTTTAGTATTCACCATGGAAGTCTCCGCAGTTCTCAAATAATATGTGAGCTCCACCTCCAGGATATTGTGTAACATAGTTTGAGAAACTGGGACATAAATAACAATTATATTAATAACTAGCTGACCCCGTGCCATCAAAAATGACGGCTAATTGCAGTATTTTATATATAAATAAGGTACAAAGTAAAGTAACATAATAATCACAGATACAAACATTCACCTTCTTCCCTTGTACACGCACACACATACACACATATACTCACACAGAGTTGAAATGCTGTTTGATTTTACTTTTCAGTGTTGAACGTTCACCATCTCATTTCCATTGCACACACACACACACACACACACACACAGTTGAAATGCTGATTTTTATTTTTTCACCCCTTCCTTCATTATTCATCTGTCACCCCTTCCTTTCTCATTCATATGTTGTGACGGAGAAAAACAGAAGATACACAATGTGCTATTTGCCACTTCCTCTCTCTCGTTGCTATTACTTTTTCTCACTCCCTCTCAGTCAGGTCTATTACTCTCACTACTTCTCCTTCACTGAATTAGTATTTTCTCTCCTCTCCCTTCACTTATACTACTCTGTGTGATTTTGGACAAATATGTCTTCTATCTATCTATCTATCTATCTATCTATCTATCTAAAGATGAGAATGTGTGTGTGTGTGTATGTCTGTCTGTCTGTGTGAATCCCTAAAACTCGAGAACTACACAATCGATATCATTCAAATTTTACACATGCCTTACTTAGGGTCCATGCAGTGTCGTGGTTCAAAAAAATTCTCAACTTCTTGCCTAATGCATCATACAGGTCAATCCCGATCAAGTAGACTCATAATCAACGATGTGTCACTCTTGGGTTGTACTGTCGTTTAGATGTTACGTAATTGGAACTAAATTAACTAATATGCCCTTTCTTTTTAAGGCGTGATTCGATGGAAAATTGACTGCAGTTTCTGGCATATCACATAGGGACCCTTTCATTGTACTTACCAAGGTAAAAATAAATAAATAACCGAATATCCAGTCTTCGGTGACACATCAGTACGACTAAGTCAAGAAAATGCGACGAATCATCTCAAAAACAGAAAACTTCTTGATAGGAATGATATTTGTGTATTTTGAATGCATGGCTGCATGTATTTATGATACACGATTTTATAATTATGGTTAAATCAAAAGAAAAATAAAAGATAACAATGAAAACAACCGAATATTTGAGAACTTGATTTTATTTTGAAGATAAGAAACAATAACAGAAAATTTGTTATTGTTATAATAGGAGGCAAAGTTCTGGATATCAGTTGAATATTGCCTTTCTCCATTAATTTCTTATTCTTCGTGTTGCTAAGGCTCCAGCAGTCGAGTAAAGAAGTATTAGGCAAAACGCAGGTTCTCCATTAGTTTTATTTACAATATATACAAAGGTGTGGTATGTTGCTCTCTTGCAGCCATCTCATGTCGTATGAATTCGTCGTTCTCCGTTATGCGGGTCATTTTCTCAGGAGACGGGAGAAGCGGACTAGCCTAGAGGCTCAGCCAGTGAAATGTGCTCTACAAGCGGTCGCAGGGAAAAGAGAAAAGGTCGAACCTTGTGGCTTCTTCCTTTTATATAGTCTGCTATCGCGAGCCTCGTTGTGAGCTCGCACATGGCAAATGGATGCAGGTGAGATCTCGCCCCAGTCTCAGAGATGGCAATGGCTGTTGCGAGATCTCGTTCAATATGGCGCTGACTGCTTGTGCCGCTACAAGGGCTCCCCCCTGAGTGAGGCAGTGCGAAAACAGAATAATTGGAGCAGGCACAAGAAAGAGCGAGGATGGCAAATGATCGCAACCAACAAGATATGGTACAACAATGTGACAAGTCAAATAGAAAAATAATTGCAAGAAATACAAATTGGCATGCACAAAATTTGACAAAATTTGACACGACGATCAGTCGGACACTGACACTCGTTGATGCTGCATCGAAGAGGCCAGGGAATAGAAGAAAGAAGACATGCACCCAACACCAGAGCTGAAGACACCTCCGAAAGGAGGGGCCCCGCCACGTCAAAACGGTAGAGGAGTAGGGGCCGAAACCGGACGTGGTTCCTCCTGATGATGTCTTCAGCTAACTGGATCCTAATCCACCAAGGGAAGGTATGCCAGAAGAAAGTAATTCAACAACGCGGGTTGATGAACCGTAAGACGTGTGGCCAGAACCTCCTGGAAAATAACCATAGCGAGGGACATTCCACAGTTGAATTAGAACAGTCACAAACAGTGAAAGAAGACATGCACCCAACACCAGAGCTGAAGACACCTCCGAAAGGAGGGGCCCCGCCACGTCAAAACGGTAGAGGAGTAGGGGCCGAAACCGGACGTGGTTCCTCCTGATGATGTCTTCAGCTAACTGGATCCTATAAAGGAGCTGTTGTGGTAGCAGACCACGAAACATGGTTGAAATTCCTCCAATGGCAGAGTATTGGAACTGTCCAGTAACACAAGAAAGCAACTGTCTGTCACAGGAAACATAAAAGAGATTGTCAGATATAAATAGCTTTAGTGAGTTTTTTAGGGCCAATGCACAGTGCGGCCTGTCCTGGTAACATAGGGTTTGTTTATGTTAGGTAGTGGCGACGAAGATGGAGGTGTAGGTGATGGTATAGTCAAAGGTGCATGTGAGGGTGGTTGTGTAGGTGGTTTAGCACACGAAATGGTTCCTTATAAGTAGAAACGAGAAGTCCTCTGACAAAATCATCCCGAACAAAAACATGAGTCCATTTGTTAATATCCGGTGGGATATGAGAGGAAATAGACTGCTCACGCGGATGCAAGGGTGGAAAACTTGAGAAATACGAGCGAAGTCTGGTGACATACGAGGAGGCGATGAGTTGTCTGGCGCTAACATTGTACCAGGGAATGCCAGGGTGGTACCGTAAAGGAGTTCAGCAGAGGAGAAACCTAAGTCTGCTTTAACAGCAGTGTGACAACCAAGAAGAACGATAGGCAGGAATTCTGTCCAAGACTGCGGATCAGAAGTGGCGCGTAGAGCGACCTTCAGTTGCCTGTGAAAACGTTCGACCATCTCATTGGAGGCTGGGTGGTAGTTGGTCGTACGAATGTGATGAATGCCTAGGATTCGTGAATTGTCACGAAATAGAGAAGCCTCGAACTGGCGTCCGCGATCAGTGGTTATCTTAACTGGGACACCAAAGCGAGCAATCCAGTTAGAAACGAAAGCTCGAGCAACTGACTCAGCGGAAATGTCCACATCAAGAAAATCGATCGACGCATGTCAATATGTAAGAGAAACCGCAACTGACAAACCATGGTCCAACCAGATCAATGTGGACATGGCGAAAACGAGTCTCCGGAGAAAACTGTCCAAGAGGAGCGCGAATATGCCTGTGAATTTTAGAACGCTGACATTTTACTCAAGATCGTGCCCGATCGGTGATCAACCGAGCCGTAATAAGCTTCACCGAGGCAGCGACGCCAGGATGCGACAGTGAATGCAAGGCATCAAACACAGAGCGCTGGTGGTTCTCAGGTACAAACGGCCAGGGAGAACCAGTAGCTGTGTCACGAAGAATGGTGCTTTCAGCAGACGGAAGTGGAAGATAGGCAAACTTGCAGCAGGATAACTTGGTAGAAGCTAAATCCAAAGTGTCTAGAGCTGGCTGATCCTGCGCAATGGCAGTTTAAATCGATTGCAAAAGGGGATGAAAGGGAGCACACAGGAAGACGAGAAAGTGCGTCAGCAAGCACGTTCTCTGTTCCAGGTATGTGCGAATGTCACTCGTGAACTGGGAAATGTAGTCCAGGTGACGAAATGCACGAGGCAAGTATTTGTCCGATTTAGAAGACAGAGAGGATCTTTTTTAAAACGGGGGCCACATTTTTCATTAATGTTTTACGTAGTGTTTTTGGTACGGAAAGACTTTCAAACTTCGTATACTTATCTATTTTCTGTTATAGAACAGAAAAATATTTTTGTATTCGAATTTATTTCATGTAAAAAATTGTCTTATTTCGATAATTTCAACCAACCACTGACAAGTATTCAGTTGTTTATATTTAGTCCTTTGGCTGATTAAGCGATGTAAAGCGTATTTAATCTCCATACCTTCGTTTTATTTGCTTTTTTCATTTTAAATTTGCTTTAACCCTAACCCTAACCCTAACCCTACGGTTAGAGTTAGGGTTAGGGTTAGGGTTAATTGTTTCAGAATCGTTTGTTTATGTAGTCGGCACTTAATGTATATCGGCTGAATGGACGTCAGTGATTGGCTGAAATTACAGAAATACGACAACTTTAACATGGAATAACTTATAGATTTTTTTTTTAAGAAGACTAAGAGAAAAAGATGTTTTATATGACACATTCTACCAGTGTTCCAAGTTTCAAAGTGTTTCGTTAATGAAAAATGTGGCCCCCGTTTTAAAAAAGATCCGACAGAGAAAACGTAAGAGGCTTGTGATCAGAATAAATAACAAAATCTCGGCTTCGAGTTGATATTGAAAATGACGAACTGACAAGTAGATTGCCAAGAGCTCGCGATCAAAAGTACTGTACCGACGTTCGGCTGGTTTTAATTGACGAGAAAAAAACGCCAAAGGTTTAGTCTGATTGTCTACAGTGTACTGCAAAACAGCACCAACCGCAGAATCCGATGCATCAACGGTTAAAGAGAGAAGAACATCGGGAACCGGATGTGCAAGCAAAGGAACAGAAGCTATTTCCTTCTTGATTGACTCAAAAGCAGATTACGCCTCGGTAGATAAAGTAACGAGAGAATTCTTTTTTTGTATTTGCTTTAAACATCTGAGTCAAAGGAAGTAACTTGTCTGCACAATCACAAATGAAGCGTTTATAGAAATTGACTACTCCCAAAAAATGGCGAAGCTGGCGTAATGAAGTGGGGTGGGGTGCGATGCGTTGAACTGCATCGACTTTGGAAGAGAGAGGTCTGATACTATTTGAGTCGATATAATGCCCCAGAAATTCCAGAGAGGATTGCCCGAAAACACACTTATTGGGGTTGATTCGCACACTGTAGGCGCGAAGACACTGAAAGAGTTGATTTAAGTGTTGGAGATGATTCTCACGTGTGTCGCTTGCAATGAGTATGTCATCAACATTAGCAAACACAAAATCAAGTCCACGGACAACTTCACTGATAAAGCGTTGGAACATGTTTGTGGCGTTCCGCAAACCGAAACTCATAAAAAGGAATTCGAAGCTGCCAAAAGGAGTAGTGATGGCAGTTTTTGGTACGTCCTCAGGATTAACTGGTATTTGGTGATAGGCACGAACTAGGTCGACCTTAGAAAAAATGGTACAACCATGCAAATTAGAGGAGAAATCCTGAAGATTTCTTATAGGGTAGCGAACGGGAACAATGACCGCATTCAAACGCCTATAATCCCCCACCGAGCGAAAATCATAAACCCCTTTTCGTGCCAAATGAAGGGAGATGCCCAAGGGCTGGTGGAGGGGCGAATAAGGCCAAGCTGGAACATGTGCTCAAACTCGGACCGAGCCTTCTTAAGACGGTCTGGAGCAAGTCGCTGCGGGCGTGAAAAGACAGGTGGCCCAGTGGTGGTAATATAGTGTAGAGTCGAGTGAGTAGGTTTTTCCGTTTGGAATCGGTGATCCACCAGCTCTGGGAAAGACGCTAAGAGTGAATGAAATGCATCACCAGCAGTGGCAACAAAAAGTGAAGGACTTTGAACAGCATCGGTAGTGGCCTTTGCAGGTGTAGACAAAAACGTAGAACCGTCGACAAGTCTCTGTCGCCTGACATCTACCAATAGGTTGAAATTGTTCAACAAGTCCGCACCCAGAATAGGATGTGGGAGATCAGCTATCACAAAAATCCACCTAAAATCCCGGCGAAGATTAATGTCAATAGGTAAGGAAATTTGACCGTAAGTTACAATGGGAGATCCATTGACCGCGTGCAAGGTGATCTCTGAACGCTTTGGCTTATCTGCAGCGAGACTCAAAGGCCAAATAGAGCAACTAGAACCTGTGTCGACCATAAACGCTTTCCCGGACACACGATCCTTTACAAAAATGCACGATTTGATGAGAATTGGCCGGAAGTGTTTGACGTGATCAAACCCTCCGCAGGTCGTTTTTTTAACGATTGGAAAGAACAAGGCTGAATGCAATTGCGGGCCTTATGCTGATACCTGGCGTGGTACCAACAAAGACCGGGACTAGAACAAAAAGAATCGGTCGGAGTGAACGAGATCGGCTCCGACTGCGCGAAGAGTTGGAGCGCCCTTGCCAAAGCACGTCCATTCGGCGTGTTATGGAGTCAAGTTTCTCCACGATCTAACTGATAGAATAAGAACCAGGCTTAAAAAATAAGTACTGGGGTCGATTTATTCGACTAAACTCTTCAAGGCGGTGCCCCAACACAGCTGCAGTCCAATAGCAATCAAGTTAAAAACGTATATATATATATATATATATATATATATATATATATATATATATATATATATATATATATATATATATATATATATATGTATGTATGTGTGTGTGTGTGTGTGTGTGTGTGTGTGTGTGTGTGTGTGTGTGTGTGTGTGTGTGTGTGTTATTGTGCCTGGCGAGAGTCATTCTCTTTTAGTGCCTTATTACTTAACACACTCACCGGTTCGATTTCCACTCATTTACTTGCGTCTTGCAACTTTTTCAATAGTCGTTGACTCTGTGTCTGTCTGTCTCTCTCTCTCTCTCTATATATATATATATATTTATACACACACACACACACACACACATGTATCTATGTATATGTTGTACGTACATATAGTGTAGACCGTGTATCACAGGACTTCAGAGATGCCTCAATTCAACATCTTTATTAGAATAAAGGAAGCAGAAGTGTCTGTAATAATCATCGTGAGATATCGTTTCTGTCTATTGGTGGTAAAATTCTTGCTCGACCCATTCTTGACAGGATCATCAAACATGTTGTAAATGATATCTATCCAGAATCCCAGTGCGGATTTCGTTCTGGTCGTGGCACTAACGACATGATATTTTTCCTTCGACAGGTCATGGAGAAGATACGTGAGAAAAATTAAGAGCTGTTCTTGATATTCGTTGACCTTACTTAGACCTAGGGCACTTAACGGGTAAGCACTATGAAAAGTTATGAAAAAGTTTGGTACACCTGACAAGATGTTGAATGTTATCATTTCCTTTCATGAAGGAATGAAGGCTACTGTCGTCTCCGGTGGAGAATTTTCGGCTTCCTTTAACGTTACAAATGGCACAAAGCAAGGTTGTGTTCTGTTTTGTTTGCACGCTTCTTTTCAGTGATGCTGAGGTATGCTTTTGGCGACATACAAAGTGGTGTCAAATTCAAGTTTCAAACAAAATGGTGGACTATTCAATCATCAGCGTTTCAAAGCCAGAACATTGCTACGCACCAGTATCATTTGTGATTTACTTTTTGCAGATGCTGCTGCACTAGTAGCGACCTCTTTAGAGGAAGCTCAGGAACTTCTAGACCGGTTTTCTGCTGCATGTAAAGCGTTTGATTTGACCATCAGCATAAAGAAGACGGAATAATTCACCAGCGTGGCCCTACTCCTAAAACGATTCTAGGTGTCAAGCAGAGGCCACCGATTCACAATTTTCCTGACACTCCTATACATGTTGTTGGGAAAAACCTAAATTATGTGAAGTAATTTACTTATCTTGGTAGTAAAGTGAATTTGAGTGCTTCCCTTGATGATGAAATCAGCAATCGTCTTGCGAAGGCAACCAACGCATTTGACAAACTCCGTCATTACCTATGAAATGAAAGGGGCATCAGACTTGACACCAAAGTACAGGTCTATAAAGTAGCCGTTCTTACTACTCTCTTGTAGTAATCGTGGATAAGCTATAGACGACACATTAACCAACTAAACATCTTTCACAAAGGCTGTCTGAGGACAATCTGCGGTTATTCACTAAAAGTCAGAGTTTCTAATGCCGACCTGTTTAGCAGGTGTAAGACTGGTGGAATCGTGAGCTTCCTTATGTAATCACAATTGCGCTGGGCCAGCCATGTTATCAGAATGAATGACGAAAAAATCCCCAAAGTCGTCATGTACAGCCAGCTTGAGAGTGGACACAGGAATGCTGGTCGACCATGGCTCAGATATAAGGACAAACTGAAAAGTAACCTCTTAGTGATGAAGATAGCTCACAACATCTTTGAGCGAACAAAAGGAAGATCGTTGTGTCAAAATGGTATTAGAAACTTTGGATCTATTTCAAAACGGGGGCACCAGTTTTCATTTATGTTTTATGTAGTGTTTTTGGTACCGAAAGACTTTCAAACTTCGTATACTTATCTATTTTGTGTAGTGTTTCGTTAAGAAAATACTGGTGCCCCCGTTTTGAAATAGATCCGAAACTTTGTTGCAACCAGCATTAACAGGCTTCGGGGTGCAAGGCAAAAGAGAAAAGCGGCTGCTAATATACCACCTGCAGTGATCTGTAATCGTCATATTTGGAGGATCTGTGGGCTTTTTTGCAAATCGTTGATGGGACTTAAATGTCACATTAGGCATAAGCATTATGACTGACAAAGAAAGAGTAAGTTATCGGAGTCTCATACGTCATATTTATATACACACACATAAGCATGCATGTATATGTTGTATGTACATATAGTGTATATATGTATAGTATAATAATGAAATTATTGTATACAGTGCTCAGGTGCATTACAACTTGTTAAAAGTGCGTATAAAGCATATGCAGTATTGTACAAATGTCTGGAAAGTGAACAGTGTATGAATCAGATACATGCTTGCGTGTATATGGAGGGGAGAAAATCAGGTGTAGTGTTGGTGAATCCCAGGAAGCATGGAAGTTTTGAAGGATGCAGTCCTCCGACAACTAACAACTGATGCTGGCAGTTTGTTCCATTCTTCAGCAACTCTTAGTGTGAAAAAGTGTTTCCGAACGTCATGGAAGCTGTGCTGTTTTCTGACTTTGTAAACATGTCCACGGGTGTTGTTAGACAGGTGGAGTTTGGAAAGATGCTCAGAGTTATTGTAAGTAAGATGGTTAATAATTTTATGGGCGTCTGCCAAGTCAGTTGCCAGACGTCGGAGTTTCAATGTAGCCATACCCAGGGAAGTAAGGCGTTCAGAATATGGCAAATGCCTGATGGAGGGTATTCTCTTGGTTGCACGTCGCTGAACGGTTTCCAGACGATTAATATCCTGGGCAAGATAGGGGTTCCAGACCGGAGATGCAAATTCCAGGTGAGGCCGCACTATAGCTATATAAAGCCTTATATAACTGGAGAGCGGCTCACAAAGGACTTGGTAAGTGATGCCAAGACACCCTCAGCCTTCTTAGTAATTTTAGCAATGTGTTTTGTCCAACGTAAATCGCTGTCGACAATAATGTCCAGATCACGTTCACAAAAGATTTTTTGAGATTAGTGCTGTGGAGGGAGTAAGTAGACGCTAGGTTTTTCCTCCCAAAATGCATGGTGGTACATTTGTCCACAGCCAGCTTGAGTTGCCAGTCCATGATCCGTTGTTGCATTGTGTCCAGATCTGATTGCAATAAAGATCTATAGTGTACAGGATCTGTCCTTTATTTCGAGGTACAGCTTGATGTCATCTGCATATTTCAGCACTGTGGCATTCTTTAAGTTGGCATCTATGTCATTAATATATGCAGCAAATAATGTATATACACACACATATATGTATATGTAGTATGTACATAGTGTACATGTGTATACATATATGTGTGTGTGTGTGTATACAGTGTATATATATATATATATATATATATATATATATATATTTAATTATATGTATTTATTTTCTCCTAATTAAGAATAATTCGGATAAAATAAATGGGTTAATAGATACCAGGGTAGCAAAGATCACAAAGTATGCAGTTATAACATGCGTTTACTCCATTCTTCAAATTTATATATATATATATATATATATATATATATATATATATATATATAAATGGCGGTGCCCCAGCATGGCCACAGCTCATGAGCTGAAACTGGATAAAATGAAAAAAATGAATATATATATATATATATATATATATATATATATATATATATATATATACATGTACACTATGTACATACAATAATACAACATAAACATGTGTGTGTGTGTGTGTATATATATATATCTGTATATCACTGTTATATAAGAGCATATATATTATTTTAGAAAGTTAAACGCTCCCACTTCTACTGAAATAGTTTACAATAGTAACAATAAAGAAAAATAATAATAAAGAAGCCGAAAAAAGTACACAACTAGGTCAATAGAGTAACAGCAAATTGACTGATGTACGCATGCGTGGAAGTATTACAGTATAGTTCCGGTTCAGAATTGTATATCTTGGAGAAATATGTTATTACTAAATTCTCTCTGCTGAATGAGTAAGTTAGCTTGTACACTGGCATTAATTGAAAGGAAAAAGGTCAGTGGAGATGTTCTTTGTTATTCATTCATTGCTTATTATTTATCTTTTTTGTTTTCGTGTTTGTTTTCCTCATCTTTTCTTTTCCATATGTGTTTTGCTCTTGTGTCTTTGACAATTAATTAGTTTTAGTATGTTAGTCACAAACATTTAATAAATGGTGAAGGGGTTTTCAGGTAAATTAAGCTGCTCCGATGTAATAACGTATTAAGAAAGAGTAATACCTTGTAAGAAGAAAACTTGCTATAAATCAAGAGGGGAAATATTTCAAATATGTACTTTTCTTATTATTATTGTTAGCTTATTTCTGTTTCCCATCCCCGCCTTTTGTAAGAGCTGTGTGTTTGTCGGTCTTTTAGGATTTCTTGTTAGGAACGCTTTATAATTCGAGTGTCGTTTATTTGCATGTTGGATGTTATAATTCTTAATATAAATAATGTTTACCGTAGATTCTATCCTTCGTATATGTGTGTGTGTATAAAATTCTGATGATGCAAAGTGAAATTCTTATTGGCAATTCCTTTAGACGTCGCACCCTAATTCTCTACATTCGAGCTTGTTGCATGTGCAATAACTGACGTTCTTTCTTCACATTTTCACTGAGTGTGCGAAAATCCAGATTCCCGTCTAAAGAAAAGAACGTGCTTTTGTCTCCATTTGAAAATCTGTGTGTGTGTATTACGCATACACTCACACAAACGCACACGAACATAGAAGTACTCAATACGTACAATACACAGAGTTAATAATAATATCTATTTCTTACATTGGTTGTAAAGCAGAAATTTTGGTGTGTGGTAACAGTCGATTCTATTGATCCTATCTAGTGCTTGACATTTTTAACGAGCCCATAAGGATGAAAGACAAAGTCGATCTGGGTGGAATTTGAACTTAGAACATACAAGCCGGGAACAAATATTGCATAATGTTCAACCTCTAGCGTTTCTACCAATCTACAATAATAACAGCAATTAAAACTCAAGATTTTATACCGTCCTTACATCGAATTTCGCGTTACCTCTTTTCTAAACGATGAAATGTTTTAATAAAATTCGGAGGGAGGACGGTGTCTCGTCTCGGTTGAAATTTTATGTCTGTATATGTGTGCACATATATACATATAGATAAACATAAATGAATATATATATATATATATATATATATATATATATATATATATATATAGTGTGTGTGTGTGTGTGTGTGTGTGTGTGTGTGTGTGTGTGTGTTAAACGGGCCATCCTCTACACGGTCCGCTCAGCCTGCTACAAATAGCAGTCAATGTCACATTACATCTTATACTGTCTTGAATAAGGACACATTGAGTAATTGTAACCGATAGACGAAAATCTTCATTCGTCGCAGGCCTTGCTCGATCACGTTACCTCGGGTTTAAACAAGAACACACACACATACACACTAAATTGACATTTAATAGTTTCTTTCCCAGACTACTAATAGGAAAAGAAGCTCTTTATTGGGGGAGGCGGGGTTCATAATTTAATCTAAAACATACTTGTATATATATATATATATATATATATATATATATATATATATATATATTGCTAGAGAAACTAGGAAGTCGTTCCTTACTTTTCCAGTCTTATCGTGTGTGTATATATATGTTTATGTGTGTGTATGTATACACACGAACTCTCAACTTGGATTTTTCATAAATCCTCTTGATACAGAAGTGTCAATGTCACTTTGATAAATCAAAAACATCGGAAGATAAATAATTCCAATTAAATAGCGATTTTGGCGATTTCAGAATGTCTTGGTCTTCTACATAGTGCTAATTAAACAATCTCTCTCTCTTTCTCTCTCTCTCTCTCTCTCTCTCACACACACACATACACTAGTAACAAGCAGAAAAGCATAAATTTCACATACGATTCATAGTTTGTTCTTGACTGCTTATACCTCAGTATACACACACATATATTAATATATATTAATATTCACATGTATTAAAGCCAAATTGTTGCGTTTTGGTAAATTTGTTGATAAACGAACAGACTGTGAGTAATGGTGGAGGAGGAAGAATTATGGTATTTTCAGGAATGAAAATCATTTATGGATAATATTTACCTTTTTATATATATATTTAATTATCTGAAATATGTGAGCACACTGTTAACCACACATCGTGTATTCCCCAAATTGGTTCTGAAAATCAATCACTCAATCAATATATATATATATATATATATATATACTCCACTAATTTTGTGTCAAGTTTGGTGTTTCTTTTTCTTTTAGAAAAAAATTAGTTATGTTTTCGTAGGCGTAATTTAATGTAATTGAATATTCTTCATAAGATGTCATTGCTCGCATGTATTTCGCAATTTTAACATCAGATCGTAATGCTTTTGTTGTTAAAAGTATAGATTTAATTATATAACAGACCTTTTCGGTGTTGTATCCGACACAGAAAGCTGCAGAAGCTGCAGTTTATGCTTACCTTGCACTCTATTTCCCAGTTGTATCTATTTATCTATTTATCTATATATCTGTTCTTCTTGAAATTCGGTTGTTCTTTAGCCATTTCCTTCCGTTTATTAGCGATGAAGAATATTCCAAATTCCATTCTGTAATTTAGTTTGCACGATTGGATCATAAACTATTATTATAACCTGTGTGTATATGTGTGTGCACGCGCGTGTATATTGTCGGCTGTGTGTATGTGTGCGCGTACACATGTATATATACATGCAATCATAATCGAGTAATTGTTTCTGATCCTTCATTGTCTTTTATGTGTGTGTGTGTGTATTTAGCAATAAGAAAATGGAGGGGAATATGTGGTACTCATCAACTTGCAGACATCAACGGCAATATATTGGATAGATATTATCCCTTAGTGGGTTGGATTCACAACCTCTAACTTTCTTGGATTAATATATATATATATATATATATATATATATATATATATTGCTTCAACACACGAACTCACATAAAGAATTTTGCAAACCAAATCGAAAAACGAAATATATATAAAGGTATGTGTTGAAAGTATGGATGTCGTCTGCTATTTAGTTTTTGAGGTTCATTGCCTTGAGTCGTGTTTTGTTTGACGAAAATCGCTTAGCGGTATTTCATGTGTCGTCCTTACGTTCTGAGTTCAAATTCCGCCGAGGTCGACTTTGCCTTTCATCCTTTCGGGGTCGATAAATTAAGTACCAGTTGCGTCCTGGGGTCGGTCTAAGCGACTGGCTCCCTCCCCCAAATTTTCGGGCCTTGTGCCTAGAGTAGAAAAGAAAATAGGTTCGATATCCCTAAATACGTAGAACTGTATTAAGTCTGGTGTAGAAATTGATGCGTAAAACTGCATTTTCTTTTGAACTAAGGAAGTTGTTTAGTTAGTGGGCATGAGTCAGGGCTGAATTAAAACTAATTGAGTCCCTAAGCACTTAAATTTGGGTGCTCCCATATATATGTAATTCAAGATATAAGCAATAATATAAACATAACTAATTTTTTTCTAATATAAAAAAAAGCTAACTTAATAACACAAGAAAACACTAGGGAACGAGCTTACTTCACTGGCGGTGCCCTAGCATGGCCATAACCTTAGGGGTGAAGCACATAACAGAATAAATAGTAAGCCATAAAATAAATTTGTTTCAAAATGAAACAAAACTAACAGTAAGATGGAAAATAATGTTTATTTTTGTATACTTCCACTTTTTTTTTTTCATATTTGAAAAGTTTTCTGCTTTTTTTTTTAGTTGCAAAGTATTTGATCAGTACCTCAAAATTAATCTTACGTAACACATATGCTTCTATACTTAGTAGAGATAAGGCATTCCGAATATTATTTTAGCAAGTTTTAAGTGATTTCTTTTGTGCCATTTATCATTTCTGTGGTGCCACCCCCACACTTGATGACCTAAACACGTGCTTATTTTGCTTAATGGTTAATCCAGTGCTGATGTGAGTTTTTAGTCCTTGATTCAGCCAATATGTACTCCAGTTGAAGCAGAACGAGCAAGCGACATTACAATTAAGAAAATTCCCCTGGTATAGACGACGGATGAAAACAGTGTACCTCCTTGTGAATTTAATGAAGAGCTGGATTAGAAATTCTGACACATTTACCGAAAACGGCAGTCATCTGAAGAAGGCAGGAGAGTACAACGTGCGAAATAATATAACCATGCTGAGAGGATACTAGTCCAAATATTTTTAGCCTTTAATAATCGTTTCTAATTTAGACATAAGAACAGTAGTCAAATGACTAAAACAAGTAAAAGAATAAAAGAAAACTTCATATTTGTTCAATATACATTGCATTAGAAGTATTACATGATTTTTGTTTCACTCCTGTGTCCGGACGTTGAGATTTAGTGCTCGGGTTGTGTAGGGCTGACCGTGTGAATTTTCCGAGCCCTCCCCATCCACCCCCGTTTGCCAGCGCGCATTTTTTCCTTCATATTTGTTCAATATACATTGCATTAGAAGTATTACAGATGGACTATATGTAATCTGAACCTTTCCCCCCTTGTTTTATTATTTTTTTTTACGGAATCCCACTTTTTAGGCTATGGAGATTCCGATTCTGAAAAAAGATTTTCAAAAATCTCAATTTCAAAATTTCGATTCCTCCCCCCGGTTTTTATATAGATCCATAGGGTAAACCTAACCCTAACTCAAACCCTAGCCCTAACCCTAACCCTGACCCTAACCCTAAACCTAACCCTAACACTAGTTTTGTGAGATTTGGCTGTTATTTCTAGCATGTAAATAGCCTGCTTGGTGGGGGGGGGGTTGAAATCTTTCAAAAATTTTTTTTTCAGAATCGGAATCTCCATAGCCTAAAACGTGGGATTCCGTAAAAAAATTAATAAATAAGGGGGGGGGGTCAGATTACATATAGTCCATCTCTACCGATTTTTGTTTCACTCCTGTGACCGGACGTTGAGATTTAGTGCTCGGGTTGTGTGAATTTTCCGAGCCCTCTCCCCACCCACCCTTTCGCAGCGCGCATTTTTTCCTTCATATTTGTTCAATATACGGTGCACTTCAACTACTACACTATTTTTTTTTCAATTTTTCCACCGGGTGCGGATCTATATTCAAATCTTTTGTTCTCTCGCAGACTAAGATCCAAGTGCTCGGGGCGGGAGTCATTCTCATTTCTGTTTGGTACCTGATTGAGGCTGTTGTTTAGTCTTGGGTCAGTCCAGATTGAACAGGCATATAATCAAAGACGCCCCAGCTATAACCAAATCATCTGGGTTTTTTTTTTTTTAAATCGAACATCAACAATCTAGGACAGTGATAGATAGACATTAAGTGAGCTGAGGAAGGTTTGACTGCTATTTCTAGCATGTAGAGTGACCACGTAGAGGTTGCTTCGTTGCCTTGTAATTTCGAATTTTTGTCTCAAAAGGTGAAAATGTACAATTGCATCGAATTTATTTTGTTAATGGAAACGTGTACCCATTTACTTTTCTAAGCTATTCTTACTGAATAAAGTAAAGTATAAAAAGAAAAGATTTATGAAATTTTTTATGCATAGCTTTATTATACGTAGGTTGCGAAGTTTGTTCATATGCTAAATATTCTCTCTCTATATTTGTAACTTTTGTATTTTTAAATAAAATCAGCGATTGTCTAAATTAGTTATAAACGTACTTAAAACAGCCACATGTTTGATAGCATTTATTTACAGTTATTTAATTTATTCTCTGCAATCGCTTGCAATTGCTGTATGAATTTTTATTTCTATCTATCTGCAATCGGTTTCAATTGTTGCATTAATTTCTATTTCAATCTACGTTTGTTTTTCAAGTTTCCAACATTTTACCGTAACATTATTTTTAACTCGTTTAAAAAAAAAAAAAAAAAACACAAACAAACGAAAATGCCCAGAATAAATAAATATAAATTCGCGGTAGATTTTTCATTCACTCATTTTACACTACGCTGACAGTTAAAATTTATTAGCACTTCCTTTTTTATTTGTCTGCCATTAGTCTCCTATACGGTTTAGCGCTTTAAAGGTGCGAAACCAATGGTCACTCCCTGACTGACCATGACAATCAACTTCCTATTCTAGACACACACTGTTGCTGACGCTCTATAACAGGGATACTTTTTTGGCAGCGACTCTTTTACTTGTTTCAGTCATTTGACTGTGGCCATGCTGGAGCACCGCCTTTAGTCGAAGAAATCGACCCCAGGACTTATTCTTTGTAAGCTGAGTACTTATTCTATCGGTCTCTTTTGCCGAACCGCTAAGTTACGGGGACGTAAACACACCAGCATCGGTTGTCAAGCGATGTTGGGGGACAAACACAGACACACAAACTTATACACACACATACACATATATATATATATATACATACATACGACGGGCTTCTTTCAGTTTCCGTCTACCAAATCCACTCACAAGGCTTTGGTCGGCTCGAGGCTATAGTAGGACACTTGCCCAAGGTGCCACGCAGTGGGACTGAACCCAGAACCATGTAGTTGGTAAGCAATCTACTTACCACACAGCCACTCCTGCGACATGGGATTTTTTTTTTTATATATATACTGATTATTTAAAGTATATTTTTGCTTGGGAGTCAGTTTGTAAATGGATGTAGATAAAATAAAATAAAAAAATTAATACCACATGTAAATCATTAAAGCATTTATCTGAAAGAAAAAGAATGGTGCTAAGGAACATGTGGATAGAAGAAGAACTCATCCATTGTGGGGCATCAGGAAAAAGACAATAGAAAAACTCTCTGTGTCTGCTGATGCAAGCATAGAATATAAGTATTTGAATGTTTCTGTTGAGTTTTAAAATATTTTTGGATAAAATGAATTAGACAAGTATTTAAGTAAATATTAGGTGTGGTTGGGCTAGGTAGGTCCTGCTAGTGCCTATCCACACTGAGCAGTCATTCCAATTAAAGGATGGACTGTGTATGTACATAAACACACGATCAGTTTACATTATTCTTACTGTACTTGGATAACGATATTTATCAATGCCAATTTTTTTTTTCTTTTACTAAAAAACATTGATCCCTATATACTAAAGTCTTCTTAAAAATAATTTTTATATTTTAAAATATTTTCTGTCAGTTGTTTCATTATCACTTAATGCCCACTTTTCCATGCTTGCATGGGTTGGATGAAATTTTTTTGAGGCAGATTTTCTATGGCAGGATGTGTTTTCAGTCGTCAGTCTTTCTCTGTTACTAAATAAAGTGATATTTTCCCCTAGTCAGGACACTTTTTCACAGTTTGTATAATGGTGGCATTTGCTTACAATTAGCATGCAGTGTCAAATCAAAGAAGCACACATATATACATGTATGCATATATCATGGGCTTCTTTTCAGTTTCTGTATTTCAAATTCACTCACAATTCTTTGGTTGGCCTGGAGCTATAGTAGAAGACATTTGCCTATGGCGCTACGCAGTGGGACTGAATCCAAAAACCACATGGTTGCATAGAAGACTTTTCAACCACTGAGCTATATCTTTGCCATTATGCTTTTTAAAAAGTGAATTCTAGATACTTGAAAGAACGTTAAATCCAAACTTTTTGCATTTTGGAATGTTTATTGAACCAATAAAAAATATCAAAACCACCTATTTTAGATTCTGAAGGTTCTGTTAACATAAACAGAAACCTATGGGTTCTACCTCAGGAATCTTGGAGTTGGTACTTGTTTACATCTGATACTTGTATCATTCCATGGGAAAAAGATACAACCCCTCCCAACAGGTTGCTCGTCAATAGTAACTTTCTTGGAAGTTCTGTAACTTAGTCCTAACAACTTGTTAAACTGAGATGTATAGAATAGTGCTTCTCCTTGACAAACCCAAACTGCATCTCATCTAAATTAACTCTCTCCCTAATTAGTTGGGCTATGACCCTCTCCATGACTATCATCACTTGATTGGATCAACGTAATAAACAACGTAATAAACCTATTTACATGTTCATTTCATTTCATTACATTCGATGCAATGTATATCTTTGACTTGCTTTTCTCTTGGACAATATTAATGGTGGGGAGAAGAGAAACTATATATAGACAACTGCTACTCTTCTTCCAACATTTTGCCCAGGTCTGCATTTAGAGGTGTAGATGCACGGTCAATTCAGACTGATGGTGATCTTAAATAGGAAGATGATTTGTAGTTGCATCATCATCATCATCGTTTAACGTCCGCTTTCCATGCTAGCATGGGTTGGACGATTTGACTGAGGACTGGTGATATTCAGTTGATACTAGTATTTTTAGTCATAATTGCTGGGTATTTGAGAAAGAAATGAATTGTTTTGTTGCTAATTGTAGTGTTATAAGTATTCATGCTTAATGTGATTAAGTTAATTATATCAAGGTATGTTTGAGTTTATACCATAACACTTCAGCTAATTGAATTTTCCAATAATTAAAATATATATCTCAATGGAACTGTTAAATTTTAGTACATTCAAAATAACTGCTGCTTCTGCTTGGTGTTATGAAGAAAGACCATCCAGATATTTAAGCTTTTACTTTGACATACAAATTACAAGGTTATGTGGTTAAGAAGTTTACTTCACTTTGCAATTATATAGTACTGTGTTTGATCTCACTATGTGGCAAGTTAGGCCTTGGTATAACCAAAGATTTGTCTGTGAAAAAGTATAGACAGAAACTCTGTGGAAACCCATAGGATTAAGTGTTCTTGTCTTGGGTAAGACTTTAAACTGTATCATGGTGAGGCTCCAGCTGAAAGGTTTTGGGAAATATAGTGCTAACCTTTAGTCACCACCACCATACCTAGCTCTCCTCTGGCCCTAGGTGGTTGTACTTGTCAAGGGCTCCAATTATAGGCCAAACTTGCAGATGGTCTTATGAGTAAACATATAGAGATTGGAGAATGGCTGGTCTCTAGATGTTGCACAAATCCACTAGTGTGTGGTCATGTCCTAATGTCATGTGAACCTGTCATTCTGCTTAATGTTTAAGTAGACCCTCTGTCTCAAGAGTAAGCTTCAGAGTGCTGTAGACTAGCAGAATAATATGTAAATAAATTAACAGAAGGTAATGGGAAGCCACTGTTGTATCTTTCCCAAGAAGATTGTAAATCTTCAGACTTTGGCATGGAAGTTCATAATTGTCGAAGACCGGGAAAGCCCCCGGCCCATCAGGAATCACTGCAGAGATGCTCAAAATATCTGGCAGTGTTGGCTATAGCCTAGTCACCCGTATTACGAACCAGGTGATACACGAAGGAGTCATACCCTATGACTGGTGTAGCAGCATCATAGTCAACTGCTACAAAGGTAAAGGGGACGCTTTAGATACAAATAATTACAGAGGCATCAAGCTGTTAGATCAGGTTATGAAAGTTACAGAGAGGGTCATAGCCCAACTAATTAGGGAGCGAATCAATTTAGATGAAATGCAGTTTGGGTTCGTGCCAGGTAAAAGCACTACTGATGCCTTATTTCTAGTGAGACAGTTGCAAGAGAAATACCTAGCCAAGGATAAACCTCTGTACCTGGCTTTCGTTGACATGGAGAAAGCCTTTGACAGGGTCCCCCGATCCCTTATCTGGTGGTCAATGAGGAAACTTGGGATAGAAGAATGGCTAGTGAGAGCTGTGCGAGCCATGTACAGAGATGCGGCCAGTAAGGTGAGGGTTGGAAATGAGTACAGCAATGAATTCCGGGTAGAGGTAGGGGTCCACCAAGGTTCCGTCCTCAGCCCCCTATTATTTACCATAGTCCTCCAGGCAATCACAGAGGAGTTCAAGACAGGTTGCCCCTGGGAGCTCCTCTATGCTGATGACCTTGCCCTAATTGCGGAGTCACTATCAGAACTAGAGGAGAAGTTTCAGGTGTGGAAGCAAGGTCTAGAATTGAAGGGCCTTAGAGTCAACCTAGCTAAAACCAAAATCCTAATAAGTAGGAAGGTAGATAAAACACAAACCCCTTCAGGTAGATGGCCCTGCTCAGTATGTAGAAAAGGAGTAGGTAGTAACTCTATAAGATGTACCCGGTGCAAGCTATGGACACATAAGAGGTGCAGCAACATCAAAGGCAGGTTAACTAGCAAGTTAGTTTTTGTTTGTGGCAGATGTTCAGGTGCAATAAAGACTGCAAACAAACAGGAAACAACTTCTATCTCATTCCAGGGTGAAAAACTAGAGGTAGTCGATAGCTTCCGCTATCTGGGCGACCAAGTTAGTAGTGGGGGTGGGTGCGCTGAAAGTGTAGCTGCTAGAATAAGAATAGCCTGGGCAAAGTTTAGAGAGCTCTTACCCCTGCTGGCGACAAAGGGACTCTCACTCAGAGTAAAAGGCAGACTGTATGACGCATGCGTACGAACAACCATGCTACATGGCAGTGAAACATGGGCTGTAACTGCTGAGGACATACGTAAGCTCGCAAGGAATGAAGCCAGTATGCTCCGTTGGATGTGTAATGTCAATGTGAATACCCGTCAGAGTGTAAGTATCTTGAGAGAAAAGCTGAACATTAGAAGCATCAGTTGTGGCGTGCAAGAGAGACGATTGCGCTGGTATGGACATGTGGTGAGAATGGAGGAGGATAGCTGCGTGAAAAAGTGCCACACCCTAACAGTTGAGGGAACCCGTGGAAGAGGTAGGCCCAGGAAGACCTGGGCTGAGGTGGTGAGGCAAGACCTTCGTACATTGGGCCTCACCGAGGCGATGACTACGGACCGAGACCTTTGGAAATGGGCTGTGCGTGAGAAGACCCGGCAAGCCAAGTAAGATCGTTGCCAGTGCCCCTGGACTGGTTCTTGTGCGGGTGGCACATGAGATGCACCATTTTGAGCGTGGCCGTTGCCAGTACCGCCTGACTGGCTCCCACAGGATTTTCGAGCGAGATCGTTGCCAGTGCCCCTGGACTGGCTTGTGCGGGTGGCACATAAAAGACACCATTTCGAGCGTGGCCGTTTTCGTGCGGGTGACACGTAAAAGCACCCACTACACTCTCTGAGTGGTTGGCGTTAGGAAGGGCATCCAGCTGTAGAAACTCTGCCAAATCAGACTGGAGCCTGGTGTTGCCATCCGGTTTCACCAGTCCTCAGTCAAATCGTCCAACCCATGCTAGCATGGAAAGCGGACGTTAAACGATGATGATGATGATGATGATCTGTAGGCATGACACATGGAGAGAGAGAGAGAATTTTTTATTGTTAAAAACTACAACCTTACACTCAAGTAAATTTTAGTCATCCACTCTTGCAAGAATTTGGATAATATTTCTGTTCTGAAGATGACTCTTGAGTCATGGTTCCTTTTCTTTCCCTCACTAACCTTGGAGCCTTAGCAAAAAGCTGTGTCAGTGAAGAAATTCATTGTGTGTGTGTGTGTGTGTGTGTGTGTGTGGAAGCAGTGTTTGGGTCATCCCATAAATAATGCAGTTTTTTTTTAATTGCATGAACTAAAAGTTGGAGGGGAATGAGATAAACGACCTGCATCAACTTGCTATAGAAGCAGGTAGTAATTTTACCTTGTCCTTATTCTTAGAAGTTTTGGAGAGTGCAGTTCGATTTTAACAGTTATTTTTTCAAAGCTATAATGGAAGTGACAAAGGAGCATATTCAGCATATTTTGCTTTATGAGGTCAATAAAAGCAACAATGCAATGGAAAGTGCAAGGAATATTAATGCAGTACATGGGGATCAGACAATAAGCCAGTGTCAATGGTGGTTCCAGAAATTCTGAGCCGGAAATTACAGCCTAGAAGATGAGCCTTGTCCTGGAAGATCTGTAGAGCTCAACAAGGACATCATGCAAACCCTAGTGGAACAAAATCCCATTATAATTGTTGAGGAACTAGCAGAGAAGCTTGGATTTGGTCATTCAACCATTCATCGACACCTGCATGCCATCGGAAAAGTCAGCAAATTGGGTCAATGGGTTCCTCACAAATTCTCTGAATCTAATTCTGCTCAGAGAGTGAATGTGTGCTCTTCTTTACCGCCACATCTCACAAATGAACCTGTTTTGGACCAAATATTGACTAGCGACGAGGAATGGATTTTCTATAAAAATGTCAAGCACTGAAGACAGTGAGTATGGAAAAGAGAAACACCAGCACTCCAGGCTAAAGAAGGTCTTCACTCATGTAAGGTATTGTTATCTGTTTGGTGGGATATGAAAGGTTTAGTCCACTTTGAACTTTTAAACCCAAACCAAATGATAACAAAGGAGATCTACTGCAAGCAGCTTGGGTGGTTTAAGTCAGTGCTAGAAGAAAACGACCATCTTTGGCTTCAAGACAAAAGGGGTTCTTCCATCAGGATAATGCTCAGCCACATACAGCAAGGATGACATTTCAAAGGTTAGAGCAGTTTGAATGCAAAGCAATGCCCACCCACCATATTCGCTGGACATTGCCCCAAGTAGGAGTGTACATACCCAAAAGGATGAATTCTATTACTTGATTGCATATTGTAAAGTCAGAAATGATGCCATTTCGACTGCCATGTATAGTAGATGGTGCAGAATGCACAGAATCACAGGATTCATACCATGAACACACACACACACACGCACACACACGTTCTCACTCACTCACTCACTCACTCGCATATGTATAAATATTAAGCTGAATGAAAAAAGAAAAAATCTACTTATTTGTATTACATGAGCAAAAACAAGCTTGTTGCTATATTTTAATGATTTATTTAAATAGGATAAAGTTGAATAGACTTTAGATTTTAAAAAATATTTACCAATTGGATGTAAGTTTTCAGTAGTATTAATGAGTTTTCCCCTTTCATCTCATACATATTTCGTAGGTTTTGGTCTTTCTATTACATTTCCAAAATAATTGTTCTATAGCGTAAGCCTTATAATGTGTAACACCATGACTAAAGTATCTACCACTGCTTACAAAAAATACCATTTGCTTAACATTTGAATATACAATATATTACGGTAATGTATTTTGTCTCCCTACTGACATGGGAACTAAGCCTTTGAAGAATTGATTTCTAAATGACTTAGTAGTAGCAGTTCTGATGTCAGCACATGTGAAAAAGGACACATCTGTATAAAATAAACTAGCATTTGTGGAGGAAAAGAAATACATTTTCCATGATGAATGCAAACTGCATAGAACAGTAGTTCTTAACTTCTGTAGCTCAGTGCTCCCTTTCACTAAATGGCATTTTACATACATCCCTTTGACATGTTTTTTAAAAAAGAAAAAACAACCACAAAAATTCAGGTTATTTTGATACAAAAGATTATATACAGTGGTTTATTATCATGTTCTCATACTATTTCATCTGTTATGTGTCTTTATATATATATATATATTTAAACTAGTGCTCCCTCTGTTGAGTCTTTTATGGAAATTGCTGATGAAGGAAAAGACTCTCATAAAATTATATTAAACCTTGGCACTCACTGATAGTACAATGATTTATATTCTAATCTTGACAAAGGTGTTTATATTTTTTTAATGTTTCAAATATAAGTATTGTATCTGATTTAAGTATTTTATTTCCAAGGAAAATTACTAAGCAACCAGTGTTCCTATGTGAACTTACAACTTCCTTAGGGGATATTACCCCCTAAGCTTAGAAGAATGGCTACTCCAAAAGCAGACCATTTTTACTATGCTATGGTATAGTGGAAAGTTCTCAAAGTAAGGTTGTATTTGAAACCCTGCTTAATGTTAAAAATGGTGACAATAGAAATTACATTGACAAAGAAACTCATTGCTACTCAATACATCATGATAAATTGCCATCATCAGTTGCATATGTCTGTTTTATATGGAGTAATGGGTTTGCTATGCTTCAGTTTTTTTTTACGTATCTTGATTCCTAGAGGTACCCATCACTACATGCTCTAATATGCAGCGTTGACTCATAGTGAAGCGTGTTCAATGTAATTGTCTGAACTTCTCCACTGTCCAATCTATTTCTGTTTACCCATAGATTGTTTGCTTATTAGTCACAATTAACCACATTTTTATTGCATCCTAATGCAGTATTTGTAGTTAATGCTGTTGCAACTATTTTGCAACAGCAATATGTTTATTTTTATGTTTGAGTTGAGTTGAGTAAGAGAGAGTGTTTTAGGGTGCTGCTGACTGAGTGTTTGGATGTGAATTTTCATTTTGTGGGTTGAAATTTGCTGCAGTAACGGCTGCCTGGTCTTTCAATTTTAGTAGTATTGTGATATTGTGTAGTTGATCTGTGTGTAACTTGTGGTGATGCATGTGTTTTGTAGATTTTGTAGTTTATTTGGTTTGTTGTGGAGAGATTGAGGTAGGGCTTGTTATCATCTACAGTGAATTTAATGCATTCTTTATACCTCATTGTTTATTCCTATGAAGTAAATGTGATATCAGTGTGTTCTCCAAATATGTATTATTTTTGCTTTATTTACTCTGTCCTCTTGTCTTCTGTGGATTTTGTAGAGATGTCATAAGTAAATTCTTTGATGTATCTTTGTGCATAAACTTTGGTTGAAATTTTTACAACCGAATGTCCTTCCTAACTCTTAGATCTTTCTAAATAGTAGTAGTCACTGGACATTGTTATAGCATCATAGGGTTTCTGTTGTTCTGTTTGTGAGGCAGTTCTACAAACTGCATATAAACATGTGGTTTTGAAATATATACAATATTTGTTTTAGCTATTGCAGTATGTTAATTACTGCAATGTACTGCAGCAATAAATGTTACATAAAGTGGATTTCTGATAAATTATAGTTCAAATATATTGAAGGCAATGCTGCTATATGATGAAATGAGTCTTAAATTATTCCTGTGTGTACTTGTGTTATTCAAGCAATGCACAAAGAAATTAGGCTAAGTATAACAGATTAAATGCATATGTTTGAAACAGATGCATGTTTTTGTAGGTCTTCTTAAAGGTCTAATTCAATGCTATGTTAACTATTAATATTAAAATATTTAAGATGTCTAAATTTATGAGCACAAGTAATATATAAATATTGGTGTGAAGTTGCTTTGTGACCAAATGGTTATGAGTTCATTCTAACTTCACTGCTTCCTGGCTAAGTGTCTTTTGGTGTTGTCATGAGTTAGCTGAAATCATGTGAGTGGAATTTGATAGACACAAACTGTGTAGAGGCTTGTTTGTGTATATATGTATGTGTGTCTTTCATTACTGGTGTGTTCAGTTTCATGTCGTCATGTAAAAAAAAACACAAGAAAGTAACTTAGCTGTTTGATAAATAAATATTGATAAAATAAGTACCAAACTGAAATATATTCTGGTGCCAAATTATCTAATTTTTAAAGGGGATACCCCAACATGGATTCAGTCTTATGACTGAAGCAAGTTAAAGCATATACAAAAGTTATTTTAAAATGTTCAGGTTTATATATATTCAAGTATACAGTAAGCATATACTAATTTTTTGTCAGAGAACAATTTGCATGATAGACCATTAAATATTAAATTGGAATAATTGGTAAGGTGGTTGATTGGTTAATGTATAAAATTTTTAATACAGATTGGGAGAGCTGTCTTTGGAGAAAGTAGTGTTTGTATGTGGAAGATGCACAAGAGCCATAAAAACTATAGACACTAAGAAATTAATTTTCTTCAAATGCCATGGAGGCTCTTTAGAGGTAGTAGATAATTTATGCTACCTAGGGGACCTAATTAGTAGTAGGGGAGGATATATGGAAAGTGTAATTGTTAGAATAAGAATAGAATGGAGAAAATTCAGAGAACTTTTGTCAGTGTTGCAAACTGAAGGTCTCTTTCTTTGAGTAAAAGGAAAATTGTATGATGCATGCATATGCATGAACAGCAATACTGCGTGGTAGTGAAATGTGGGTCCTCAACGTAGAAGATATGTGAAGGCGAGAGAGGAATGAAACTAGTATGCTCTGCTGGATGTGCAATGTCAGTGTACATGTGTGACAGAGTGTGTATTGAGAGAAAAGTTAGGCATAAGAGGAATTAAATATATGCATGTAGACAATTGCATAAAGAAGTGCTCATCATTTATAGTGGATGGAAGTAGGAGACCCAGGAAGACATAGGACAAAGTACTGAAGGCTGATTTCAAACACAGCCTTATGAAAGAGATGACTGAGGACCAAGATATCTGGTACCTTGATGTACTCAAGAAGACCTGTTCACCATAGCAAGATTGATATCCTAAACCACTTTGGTTAATGCTTGTCTGTTAGGAAATTTCTCCCACACCCATTTGCATCCTTTCTGCCACATCAACCATCTCTACCGCCATCTTTCATCCCTTAACACTTATCACCTCTCTATCAACTGAGAGCAGAATAGGTACACACCATTTCCACCTACTGTCTCCACCAACCACTTCTTTTATGTGCCTTCTCTATCCACATTGTTCTCCATCATTAACCTCTCACTTATCTGCTATCACCTTCAGTGCCACCACATACCTACTGCAAACCCCACCTCTTAGCTTCTCCTACATCTCTCTCCATTTGTCACAATTACCTTTACCCTTCCTACCCACCCTGTCCAAAACTCTGTCTCACCCCACCTATTCTCCCCCCCCCCCCAAGGCATGTCCTAACAATCTTTGCCACCATCTCTCTCACTATTGCTTTGTTATTTGACCTACTGACTCACCCACTCTCTTTATCTTACATTTTAACCCACCCTCTTTTTCAACTGTAGTATTCATGTGTCTATTACTACTCCTCCCCTCAGTTGGAGGGGCTTTTGTCTTGCAAATTTCTCTGACCCTGTCAGTGATGGTGCCATGTAAAAAGCAGTGCTGGTGCCACATGAAAAGCACCAGTGATGGTGCCATGTAAAAAGCCCTGGGGATGGTGCCACACAATAAACACCCATGCTGCTGCCACATCAAAAACTCCCATGCTGGTGCCACATAAAAAGTGTCCACTACACTGTAAAGTGGTTGGCGTTAGGAAAGGCATCCGGCCATAGTAACCATGCCAAAACAGAAAATGGAGCCTGGTGTGGCTCTGATCTTGCCAGCTCCTATCAAACCACCCAACATGTGCCAGCATAGAAAATAGATGTTAAATGATAATGACGATCTTATTCTTATGTTTGTTTATGTGCACAATTATTCTGTAATGGGTGCTATCAATTTAATGGTGAACTTATGTGAAACTTACAGCTCTTGTACCCTGGCTATAGATTTTCATTTGTACCTATCATCATAGATGCATTAGGCTACATAAGTGATTTGTACAAAAAGCTAGAAATGCTAGGATTTTCTAAGAAAAAGCAAAAAAAAAAAAAGAAAAACTGAGATGTATCCTCCAAATTTAGTCTCTTAGTAGTACATTGAAAATTTGTAAGACATTTCAAAGATTTTGTTTTTGGGATCATTTATTTGAATATATACATGCAATGATGATGTTGATGATTATAACTTGGTTGTGTACATCTACAAAGACACCTATGTAAAAAATTTTCATGCAACCCCACCCTAAATACTAGAGAGACACACTTAGGACATAAATGAGGTGCATACACCTATGTACATGCATGCACTAACTCAACCATGTATTTACAAACCCCTGGAAAATTTCTTAACCAAAGTCTTGTCAGTTTGTTAGCAACCAGTTTGAAGTACATGAAGAAATTAAATCTCAAAGAAAACACATACAGAAACCTTTTCCTTGGATAAACAATGGTGGCACAGAGAAGGGAAACTTGCATGCATGGGCAGCTGGTAATGTTTCTCAAAAAATCTTGCTCAGGCCTGCATGTGCAGATGCATTGACAATATTGACCAGTGGAGGCCATATGTATATATTCAGTATTTATTATATTATGCAGCTATAATAACATTTTATTGACCTAATGATTTAGTGCCCATATTACTTTCCTAGCACTTTCTATAAATAAAGATGCTTTTAGATATAATAATGTTATGTAGCATTGCTCTTTTATAGAAACCCCATAAAAAGATTGAGTCAACTGTTTACTATGTAAATACTCTCTAACTAAACAACAGAAATGATTTACCCTCTGTATATTATGTTTTTATATTTCTGTGACTTCTAGTTTTACTGAAGTCAACATGGTTATTTTCTCATTCACTCATCATCTTTAGCAACTGTTTGTAATTATAGTATGTTACATATTTAAAAGACGAGAAGAGTTGTATCTATAGAAATAAGTGATTTTTATTCATGCATCACATTTAGATTTTTGTCTTATTCAATTTTTTTCTTTTTGCTTTGTTTTTCAGAATTCCCTGAAAGAGAACAAGCATTACATTCAATACATTTGGTGTACTAAGAAGAAGAAAAGGAAAAAAAAAACATGGATTACGGAATGGAAGATGGTGTATTGTTTGTTAGAAAGTCTAAGATATAAATAAAATAATTTCTTTGAACTGTATAAAAAGTAAACTATGAATTTAAAAATCAGCTTAACAGTTCTGTTGCCAATGAATACAGAATGTCAATGATACGTCACTGGCAGCCTCCTTGAAGTTTGTGTTTTAAGAATTAGAGCAACTATACTTGTATTTATTACACATAAACAAACAGCATGTATAGCAGACGCTGTTTTGTTTGGTTAAAAAATAGCCTTCTCTGGAAAAGTAACTTCCGAAAATGTTCATTGACAAAAATTCTGATAGCCTTGTTCAGTCTATCTTCATTAAGTTTTCTTGCATATCAATGTCTTATTGATCATTCCCATGTGAAAAGGCATGAAATTCCAGTCTCTACAATTGAATGTCGCTTAAATCCTATTAGTGGTGGTATGTTTAGTCCTAGTGATCATTCTTCTAGCAGTAATCATCGCATAGACAACAAAGTTCTTGTCATCGTGGAAACTCAGTATTCATATCTTGGACAGGATATCATACACTTATTGGAAGCAATACGGGTAAAGTACAAAGTTGAACCCAATGGCAAAACCTTGCCCTATTTAACTCATGGAAATAAAGGGAAATACAGTGCTATTATATTTGAAAATTTTGATGCTTATGTTAATATGGATGCTTGGAATAGAGAATTACTTGACAAATACTGTAGGGATTTTAATGTAGGAATTATTTCTTTTGTTGCAAGTCGGGATAATATAGCCTATTCTAAACAAATGAAAGACTTTCCTCTCACAATTTACCAATACATGGCAATCGAAGATTACGAACTTAATCCAATGTCAAATATTTGGCGGATCACACGGCCTGGAGAAATAATTCGTGGTCCTTTGAAAGATGATGAGTGGGTCATTTTCCAGTTTGATCATGCTACTTACAAGCCACTTTCTTATGCCAAACTGTCAAGGAATTACGGACGCTATATTGAACTTTCTGGTAATACTGTCTTTCCAGCTATCCAAGATTTGGGATTGCTGGATGGAATACAGAAAGTTATTTTTGGAAATGGATTGAGGTTTTGGCTCCATTGCCTTGTGTTTCTTGATAGTTTATCTTATCTTTCTCATGGAAAGCTGAGTTTACCTTTAGATCGTTATGTTCTTATTGACATTGATGATGTATTTGTTGGAGCTGCTGGCAAACGGATGAAAGTATCTGATGTTCATGTGAGTATATCAACCTATTCTTTTGTTGGTTTTAATCATTGAACTGTGGCAGTGCTGGGATGTGGCCTTCAAGGGTTTTAATTGATCATATCAATCCCCTGTTTTTATTTTGCACTGGTACTTATTTTATCAAACCACTGATTTATGGGACCTAAAGGGACATAAAAATAATCACAATATCACTTTTAAGCAGCATAAACAGATGGGTTTCAGTACATTTCTGTTTTCCAAATTAAACCCACAAAGCATTGGCTGGTTTGGGGCAATAGTAGAAGACATATATGTTCAAGTGCAGTACTGCAGAATTGAACCTGAAATCACATGGTTGCAAAGCAAACTTCTTAGCTACACAGCGATGGGGGTGATGCCTATATTAATTCTTATTTTATTAACTATAATATATACTTTTTTTTTTTTTTTACTTATACTTCTTACACTGAAATGTGTATATGTTAGACCGATAGCCAAAAATGTTGTTTATGAGATCAGGAAAAACAGGGGAGTAGGTGAATATGTTATAAAATGTAATTTTGCTCCTGTCGATTCTGACTCAAATCTTGGAAGAATCAATTAATATCAATAATATGTTAGAACCTGACTCAATGAACGACACTCCTTTACTAAAACAATTAGCTTTGTGCATTGTTCTAAAACCAATAGAGGCCCTCTATACAGTTACTGAACTGGCTAGAAATGTCTGACAAATCTTCCTCAAACAACATCCTACTTCTTTAAAGAAAAAGCGGACACAATGGATAATATAGTCCCTGATATAAAAAAAAAAAAAGAGAAAAGCTAGGATGGTTATATGTTGGTAGATTGGCAGAGTTGTTAGAACTTTGGGTTGAATTCCTCGTGGTATTTGTTTTGACTCTATGTTCTGAGTTCAAGTCCCACCAAGGTGAACTTCATCTTTCATACTTGTGGGATCATTAAAAAAAAAAAAAAGGATCAATTCAAGGTTGTAGATTGGTAGAACTATTAGAAAATCTTGCAAGATACCTTGAGATATTTGTTCCAGTTCTTTGCATTCTGGCAACAACACCTGCAATGACAGTGGTACCAAGTTGAATCAGCCGAAAGTTGACAGCCTTTTCCATGGATAATCATTGGCGGCATGGAAAGGGGCAACTTGTGTGCATGCCCAACTGCAAGTCTTACTCAAAACAAATTTTGTGCAGCCTTATGTGCATATGTGTGTGTAAATTGAATTCCCTTTTACAGCATGTCATTCAAATATGGAGATGTTCAGCTCTTTTACTCTTTTATTGTTTGTCATTTGACTGGCCATGCTGGAGCACTGCCTTTAATTGAATAAATTGACCCCAGGACTTATTCTTTGTAAGTCTAGTACTTATTCTATTGATCTCATGTTGAACCACTAAGTTATGGGTATGTAAACACACCAACATTAGTTGTCACGCGATTGTGAGGGACAAACACAAACACACAAATATATATATATATATATATATATATATATATATATATATATATATACATACACACAACAGGCTTCTTTAAGTTTCCGTCTATCAAATCCACTCACGTGGTTTTGGTTGGCTCAAGGCTATAGTAGACACTTGCCCAAGGTGCCATGCAGTGGTACTGAACCCGGAACCATATGGTTGGGAAGCAAGCTTCTTATTTCTTTACTGCCCACAAGGGGCTACACAGAGGGGACAAACAAGGACAGACAAACGGATTAAGTTGATTATATCAACCCCAGTGTGTAACTGGTATTTATTTAATTGTCCCCGAAAGGATGAAAGGCAAAGTCAACCTCAGCAGAATTTGAACTCCGAACGTAACGGCAGATGAAACACCGCTAAGCATTTCGTCCGGTGTGCTAACGATTCTGCCAGCTGTGCCTATGTTGTTAGCGTAGTGAAAACAATTTAGATCTGATGGTATTAAATGATGATGATCATCATCATTTAACATCTACTTTTCATGCTGGTATGGCCTGGATAGTTTGACAGGAGCTGGTGAGTCAGAAGACTGTGCCAAGCTTGACTGTCTGCTGTGGCATGGTTTCTATGGCTGGACGCCCTTTCTAGCACCAGTGACTTTACAGAATATATTGGGTTTATATATTGGCTAATAACTTACATGGCAAGACCTCTTAACTGAGGAGGGAGTAGTTTTGAGGGAAGTGGCTTTGTGCCAGTTGATGAGAGGGATAGAGGGATAGAAATAAGTGTCTTCCAGGAAAGTAGATACAGGGCTACCTAAGAAGGAGAGAGAGCAAAAGTAGAGAAAATGGTGAAGATGTGGTGGTAGGGAGTACATTCAAGTTACTGGGAGGTGTATATAAGTGAAGTGGAACCAAAGATTGGATAGGATGAGTGGATATGAAACTTTGCAAGATTGGTGGCGAGTAGGAGGAAGGGATGTAGTGAATGGACACAAATAGAGGGAGGTGGTGTTAGGAGGATATCTTGTGGAGAAGAGATTCAACAAAGATATGTTGCATGCAGGTGGGTTCATGAGGGTGGAAAGGGAAAGTCGGAGATAGAGTGGAGGGGGAATACAGCAAGTTGTGAACTCAGGTGGGGGATGGGGGAAGTGTTAAGAAGATGGGTTGTGAGAGAAAGGTTTGTCATGAAACAGTGTTTTTACAAAATTGTTTTGTCATTTCATTTGGTTAATAAATTAGATTGTCAAAATCTGTTTTAGTTACATATTCCCACCACCACACACTTGTGTAAATTGGCATTTGTAATTACTGATATTTTCCCTGCTGGTCTATTTGTATTAAAAAAAAGAAAAGAAAAAGTTTGATGTATAGGGCAGAATTACAGTAAATTGGCCAAAATTTTACAAGATTCTGAGTAGTTAGATCGAATAAATTCTAATGGCAATTTAAATAATGTTAAGAAAATATTTTAATGAATTAGACATTAGTTAAGTGTCTCAATCAACATCCAAACATATGTTTAAAAAGAAGCAGATTTCTAAAATCTAATTAAAGCTAATTTGTATATAAAAGAAGTTGCTAATTAGATTTAAAGAATGTCTTTTCATTGGCTCCTTTTCTTATTTTTCACCTATTTCTTTACACTTGTTTCTTTTCTGCAGTTTTTTTAATGAGTTTTTTTCATATGTTTTCTATATGGTTAAGGTTTTGAAAAATATGTCAAGTGTAAGAATCTACATAACTACTCCATTTGTGCAAGCATATAAAAACAACCCCAAATTCTTTGATGTGTATAAGTTCTTTCGTAAACATATGCGTTAAATCTAACTAATTAACCTTGTGTTATTTTTCATCACCACTACTGAAACTAGAGAAAAAAATAAACATGTCTCAAAAAAAAAAAAAAATCTTGGAAGTAATGATAAATGTATGGTTATATTAAGGTGTTTGCTTTGCAAATAAGTGGTTTTGCTATTTGATGCTACTTCATGGCAACTTGGGCAAGTATCTTTTACTTTGAGTTGATCAATAATACTTTGAGGGAAATTTGGTTTGATGAAAACTGAACAGAAGCCCACCGTTTTGTGTATATATCTTCTGTGTGAGAGCATGCATGTAAGTATGTTTGTCTCTGCATCTCTTTGCATAGATACCATTTGGGCATCAGTTATGAAGACCAATGGAATAATGTACCTTACTTGAAAGTAAGGGTTGGCATTAAAAAGGATATCTACCTCATCGTCATCATCACCATTTAATGTTTAGTTTCTATGTTGGCATGAGTTGTACAATTTGACAGGAACTGGCTGGCTGGAGAGCTGCACCAGGTTTCAATTGTCTGTTTTGGCATGGTTTCTACAACTAGATACCCTTCCTAATACCATCCACTTTACAGTGTTACTGGGTGCTTTTTATATAGTGCCAGCATGGGAGCTTTTTATATGGCACCAACACTGGTGCCTTTTGTGTGACTTTGTACATGGTGACAGCATAGGTGCCTTGCACATGGCACTGGCATGAGTGCTTTTAACATGAAACTAGCACCAGCAGAGTCACCAAGTAGTTTGCAAGAGAAAGACCCCTCAACTGAGAAAGGGAGTGGAACCAAGAGAAATGGCTGTGTGTCAATGAGAGGTTGGAGTTTGATAGAGAGACGGGGATAGCTATCATATTATACAGTAGGACAAGGGAGGATATGGGGATGGGAGAAAGTTAGATAGATAGATGGAGAGAGAGAGAGAGGGGGGATATCCACAGAACAGTAGGGGTGGGAGTAAAAGTAGTACTGAGGAGACAGATGTTCCATAAGAGTGTGAGGAGAAACATTTAGAAATAATAAATGATGGTGAGAGAAATTGGAGTGGCTGGAAGATGGGTATGTATATGAGGGAGAGTGGAGGGGCCTGCAGTGGGTGGTGGGAGTGTAGGTGAGATGGGTTGTGGGGGAGTTTTGCTAGATGGCAGAATTATGTGCGGGTAAGGAGTGGTGGTATGGCCATAAAGGACATGCCTACATATATGGATGGCTATTATTTTATTTAGCTTAATGTGTCTTTTCAATCATAGCAAATTGCCAGAAGCCTTGTCATCTCTGTGAGGCTCAACATCTGAAGATCATTTCTCACCATTCACCCCATGTCTTCCTGGGTCTTCCGCTTCCACAATTAGAGATCAGCACTTTATGCAGATGTCCTCAACCCATGCCTGCATGGAAAAAAGTAGATCTAAAAACAATGATAATGAACAATGTAAGCTGTGGGGAATTACATATTATCAGTTGCTAAGTGACTGCAATAGTTTAGGTACCTTCTAAAGGGGTGGGGTTAGAGAGAGGTAGGGTGATGTAAAGTGATGTAGCAGTAAGGTGGGTTTGACAGAGACTGTGTGTGTGTATGTATATATCATCATCATCATCATCGTTGTCGTTTAATGTCCGCTTTCCATGCTAGCATGGGTTGGACGGTTTGACTGAGGACTGGCAAGCCGGAAGGCTGCACCAGGGTCCAATATGATCTGGCAGAGTTTCTACAGCTGGATTCCCTTCCTAACGCCAACCACTCCGACAGTGTAGTGTGTGCTTTTACGTGCCACCGGCATGAGGGCCAGTCAGGCGGTACTGGCAACGGCCACGCTCACTGGCAATAACCTTGCTCAAATGTTTTTTTTTCACATGCCACCAGCACAAGTGCCAGTAAGGCGACATATATATATATATATATATATATATATATATATATATATATATATATATATATATTTATATACATAACAGCTTCTTACATACTACTCTTATGTTAGGGCATGTCTCACTCTGGCTGGGATGGTCTTATGTAGCACCACATATCACCATTTAGTACAGTTGTTTATTTTTTGCATCAGATGCAGCATCCTCAGGTCAGCCTTCACCATTTGCCTCATTTTTTTGTCAGTCTCCTTCTTTCACTGATTCTGCTGACTTGGTGTGCTTGGGAATTTCTGTATGCAGCAGTTATCTTCCATATGCATGATATGCCCATACCAGCCCAACAGCCTCACTTGCACACTGCACCTGATATTTCTCTAAGCCTATTTGTACTCTGATATTCATGCGCACTAATATTACACATTCATTTGAACATGCTAGCTTTAATTCTTTCTAGACTTTGTAAGTCTTCTGCATTTATGGTTCACGACTTGCAGCATTGCAATTCTAGTACATGCATCATATATATTCTAGCACTAGCATCACACAATTTACTCTTTACTCTGAGGGAAAAGATCTTTGTTGCCAGCAGTGGTAATAGCTCTCTGAACTTTTTTAAACCTGTTCTTACCCTGGATTCTATACTTTCAGAAGTAATGACCTCCCTTGTTAATTATATTTCTTGAGTAACAAAGTTATCAACTACTTCTAGTGAGCCATAATTCAAGCATTTATGAGAATTTGTTTCTGGTGTGCTCTGAGTATGAATTGCTCCAGTGCATCTGTCACTCTATAGAAAAGTTGCATGATAGAAATGCAAAGATCATATGTTACTGAAAATAGTCGCCGTAGTCGAGCATCAAGATTAAATTTATATGATAATACAGAATAGCAGCATCTAGATTTTCATAAAGATTTCTATCAACATTGGTAAATTTGATGTTAAAATTTCACTAGTGAGCGAAATAGTTACTTTTTATTTACTATTAATTATTCTGGAAAAATTGTAATTGTTAGTTTTTTTCTAATTTATTTAATCAATTTCATTGAGTAAAATCACATTAGCTTCTTGTGTTTTTAGCTAGATATGTAGTAGTGTACTCATAACTAGGTCCATAAACATGTGTCAGAGTGCTCAATTTGGGGATTTTATTGTGTAACCACCACCAAAAGACACTAACTTATCATCTCTAAGTTGATTTTTTAAAACTTTTTGTTGCCTTTTCAAAATGTTATTTATTAAGCTGTTTCATTAGATATTACAAACTTTTGACTAATTTTTATGAGACAACTGTATCTCTACTAATGCTACTTAATGTATAGCTTAAGCTAGGCTTTACCTAAATGTTATGGTTTAATTATATAGCTAATAAAATCTCTACCAAAGAAAATTATGTTGATGCGTTATGAAGAATGAGTGTCACATTTTATCTTTCTCTGTCTGTTTGCGTGTATGTCTCTCTCTTTCTCTCCCCCCTCTCTCTCTGTATTGCTTTCTATCTCTTTTAACTTCTCAGCCCTAGGCAGTCATTGCTAGCATACATTCAGTTTTAGTATTGAAAATATTTCACTGAGATATACCTTTGAAATTATATATTTTTTACTACATGCAATTTCATTGTGTGCTTTTGTGCATTCACTGAGAAAGAATTCATTGATTGCTTTTTCTGAAATTTTTAACTTGTGTTGATCCAAGTTTTGTAGACATCTTCATGTTAGCTTGCCATATTTTTTTCTCTTCAGTAGTGCTCCACTTTCAGAATTTAATATTAAAAATAAAATTCTGAAAGGGTGATATAGGAATAAATATTCCTGAAATATAACAAGAATATTTCTTTGTACAAAGTTTAGTTAACACTTTAGCATTTAAACTGGCCATGTCCAGCCAAAGTAATCTACCTGTTTTATCTTCAAGCTGACCAGATCTGGCCTCTTGTACCTACCCTGCAATGTCATTTTAAAAATAAACAATCACATCATTGAAGTCTCAAAGCTATGAGATAAAGCATGACTAATTCAAATTAATGAGAATGTACAAACATTACATTTGACAGAGAATTCTAAATGCTAAAAGGTTAATGCTTCAATGAAATGGAATCATTCAATTTCTGAGCAATAATAATAATATATAAAATGACTTAAATGAAATGACACTTAAGAAAGTAAAGCAAGGTAACTATTTCATATTCTTTCTTGAAGTACATAAATGCTTTTTATATAACCAACCACTGAAGTACGAAGTAGGTGTGAACCTGGTTTGTCGGTCAGGTTAACAGAAAGGCTTACAATGACTTGTAAGAACTTCTGTACATGTAGTCAGTAGTACACTAACTTTCATTTGCATAACCATTGTGCAAATAGTTGTACATCTGTTGGATTGGAGGGTCAGCATTATATTTTCTCACTAGAAATTTCTGTTTTATCAGGTCTTTTGAAAGACCTGATTTGTCTGATTGTTAAATTTAAATTCTTGTCCTTCGTATTTAAATATTAAATAGCCTAAAACCACTATCATCAACTATCCAATATTATTCCTATAATGAAGACAAAATAGATTAGTTTGTGAATCTTTATGATACATGAAAATACCTGTATCAAACTTTGTCATTATCCAGGAACACAAAAATTTTGCCATTTAGCTATTTCATCTGTTTTTAGAAATGAATATTAAAATGTTTGATAGGAACAATTTTCAGTTAGTCATAATGAATTTTTCTAGCTCTCTCTTTGTAAGGAAAATTTGTTTTCTACTATAATGGAGCTACTGGGCATTATGAAAACTATTGCTGATTCTAGTATTGTAACTTTTATTGCCATACATTCTTGCAAGCATGGCTATGTCATTAAGGCAGTTGAATCATGATCACTTGATTCCAGGTTGAACCCTATGTGCAGCACCTTGGGATAGTGTCTTTACTGTAGCCATTGGTTGACCCAAGCCTTGTTAATAAAATTGACTACATAGAAAACTGTATGAAAGTTTGTTGTACTGTACCTGTTCTTGAGTGGTAGATCTAATCTGTCACCCAGTTTAACACCACCATTTGGGCTGAATGGGAGCAATTGTGTTTTAAGGACGTTGTAGGATTCTGTTGTGTCAAATATGTGTCTAGGTGTTTGAAAGTATTTTTCAGGTAGTGGAAGGGAATGTGAATGTTGCTGCAGTAACAAACTGTATCTCTTGCATGTCCAGTAGGTCTTTCAATTTTTATGTTGTTGTTCCTCTGTGTATAACCTGTTATATGTAGTGTATTGTTTTGTGTTATTTGTAGTTTACTGTGGTGAGATTGGGGTTCCTAGTAGGACTGACATTTTCCATGATGGATAAAGCATATTGTATGTACACCATAATTGTCCTTTTTGTCTGTTAGCCAAATGTAGTAACTGTGATTGCTTTAAGTATGCTTGCATTATTTTGCTGTGTTGTGGAGTTGTAAGAGGAGACAGTGTATTTAGTAGGTGCTACTTAATTTGTTGTGGAGCTATGTTTTAAGCTGATTTAAATAGTGTCAGAGTAGTTGCAGTGTTTGGAGAACAGTGGGAAGATGTGTGTGTGATGTCATTTGCACATAGGTGCAGTGATTCATTCAGGCTGAAGTTGTTCTAGATGTGTGTTTGTGGTTTTGTCTGGCATGGAGATTTTTGTGTATTTAGATTTCCCAGTTACTTTCGAGTGTTGGAAAGGAGGAGTCAGAATCATTTTCTGGGTGGAAAATGTATATATATTTTTTAATTTTGTGCTCCTGTTTTTTCCGTGTGATTTTTAAAAGGTGATTTACAAGAAATATCTGATGAGTGTTTGCTTGATGTCATAGTGTAGTTATTATTATTAATGGTTGTTGTGATATGGGTGTGATATGTTATATTGTTGATGATGCTAATTACTCTCTGAGTGGTTGGCGTTAGGAAGGGCATCCAGCTGTAGAAACTGCCAAATCAGATTGGAGCCTGGTGTTGCCATCCGGTTTCACCAGTCCTCAGTCAAATCGTCCAACCCATGCTAGCATGGAAAGCGGACGTTAAACAATGATGATGATGATGATGATGATTTTATCGTTTGTATTGTGCTTTATATTGGACAAATGTTTGCCAACTTTTCTTGTTTCTGTGGTATATTTATTGCTGTTTCCTTTTTTAGCTTTTGATGCTAAGTTTTATTTCAGTTGTATGTAGCTTTTCGTGTATTGTGTCTGAGGTTGTCTATAGTTTTTATGAGGTTGGCTATTCCTGGTATGTTACCTTGTCAGATATGTTTCTTTAGATGCAGCTATAATTACATTAATAATATAATTATTATTATATTTTTAGATGCATCTATAATTATTATTAATTATCTGTCTTGGTGAAACTTAATTCTGTTTTCTAGTGGAATGAATTCCATTGTACTTTTTCATATTTATTTATTTTGATAAAGTGTTTTTGTTTTGTTCTTTGATATATTGTGTTGATAATTGATAGATGTTGTGAGGTAAGTTTAAGCATTGTTTGCCTGGTGGTTGTGATGGCTGGTATGTCGATCAAAATGTGATGTCTGGGGAAAAGTTGCTGTAACTTGCTTGGTATTGAATGTGGGTGTGACAGTGTGGATTGTTTAGGGCCTAAAGGGGGTTTGATTGTGTAGGAGGTTCATTGAAGTGTCTCCTAATGATGGTATTGGTAAGGTTAGTTATGGTGTGTGTGTGTGTTTATTTATTGGCCTTAATCTTGCAAATTTTATCTTGAAAGCTTGCCTTTCTAGTATAGTGTTGTTTCCTATTAACTTAGAAATGCCATTTGTGATTCGACCACACCCTGCTGTAAAAAGTTCTATCTTTCTACATTTGGTTATAATTAGAAATGGTAACTGTTCTGATAGTAAGAATATTTCTCTAATTTTTATTATGTGAATGTTGTGATGATAATTTTTTTAGTTTCATAAAGGTATTAAGGCTGCTAGTTTTGTATGCCAGACTTTAGAAAATTTTTTGTGTCCTTGTTTACAAAGTTGATTTTTGTGTGAAGTATTTCTTTCTAAATCTGTTTTGTGCAAACCTGCAATGCTTGGAAAGGATAAAACAATGGTACTTCCTGTTCTTATCATTGTTACTATCACTGTTTGCATTTTACTGGATCATTTGTAAATGTTAATGTGTTCTTTTCAAAGGTGTGGATTGTGTTTTGAGAGAGAAGTACCTTTGTGAGCTCATTGTTTATGTGAATATTGTGAAGACTTTGAAAGATACCTTTATAGGGTGTTTTAGGGCTTCATGCAAATTCATGGCTACTTTCATTTTATGATAGCATCTGTATATGTGAGAAATATTTCTTCTGTCAAATTCTGTTTGACTAGCTTTTTAGCTATGTTTCTGTTGTTAGACTTCTCTGGTACATTATATTTAATATGGAATTTATCCCATATATTTACTAATCTTTTAAGATAGTAGCTAAGTATTTTAAGATTTGATTGCAGTTTCTTGCAGATCAAATAAATGCATAGAGGCTTTTTCGTAGTGATGGCTATTTAATATCTCCATGATATACATGGAGATGGTACTGCTGGACAAATGTGTTGTAGTGACTAGGGAAAGTTCTAGAGGCAGAAGAAAATATGGGAAGAAGTGCTGAGATTAGATCTGTTGATGTTGTTCATAAAACGGAATGAGAAGGATCAAGAAGAATAGTGATAGGCCCACTTATCTTTTGCTAGTACAGAAAAATGGTTGCTAAAATGATAATGTCTTTTACACATACGCCTGTCTAATGGAGAAACAAAAAATGTTTCTATCATTTGAGAACTGCAGATATTTGCTTAGGTATCCTATGATGTTATGATATGGATTCAATGATGCAAGTTACCCATACATTGCTCACATGCATGGCTGAATGGTTAAGAAGTTCATTTCACAATGACAAGGTTCAAGGTTTGATTTCACTGTGAGGCATCTTAAGTGTCTTTTACAATAGAGTCTGGTCAACCCAAACTTTATGATAATATACTTTAAGAATACACACATCTGTGGAATACTCAACCATCTACATGTTGATTCAATGAATAGGTAGTTCAGTTGACTGAGCAACTGTTTATTCATGGTTGAAATCAATGGAGATCCATTTCTCATGCAAGCACAGAAATCTTTGTGTAGTACACAAAGATTTTCTATTTTGGACTAGAATTTTATATTCAGAAGTTGGTTGCACTTTTAAAAGAATATGATAGTTTGTAATGTTTGGATATTAAGTCATTGGTACTTAGCCCTTAAAGTAGGTACTCGTTGTACTGACTATGCACTATTAGTTACTGTATATGTTTATAGAACTAATGATTTTATTTAATAGTTGTAAAAGTAGAGTCAACTTCAGGCCAACAGATTATAATCAGGCAATCAAATATAGATGGTTGGTGTGTATACATACAGCTTTGCAGTATCAGGTTTATGCTTTCTCGGGGTAATCTTTTGCATCCACTTTTGTGTGTGTGTGATAAATAAAATTTAAGTGTAAAGGATATAACATAATTACTAATCTCACAGTAAAAAGAACAAGTCTTCCAATAAAAGTTGAACCTTCTTCTACTATTCCAAGCAGTCACATTACAGAATAGATCAGTTTTTGCTGTACCCTCCAGTCTTCCATGTGTGTGTGTATGTGTTTGTGTGAGTGAGAGCATCTTTATCTTCAGAGTGCTACAGGTAACATGTAATTCTGTACATATTCTCAAGGCTTGTCTGATAACCCAGCAGTATGGAAACAAGACCTGTCAAAAGAACAGATGAAGTCAGAAAAATGCTTAGGATGTTGAGTGAGTGGGTTGTAAGACTACTTTGAGATATTACAGATAGTGACCATACCTGTTCACCAGTTAAAAGTTTGTGTGGAGTTTCTTAGATGATGAGCTTGTCTCTTTGGTAGAACTGATTTGTTAGCAGTGAGCAGATATTGCTGTCATTTGTGAAGTAAATCTTTCTGTAGCTCATCCCCTTGGAACTGCAATTCTGTGTCAGATGAAGCCCAAGTTAGGGTGCATGGTTGTTATATCCTTATGGATAAATGAATACACCGTAACAGTGTAATAACAATATAATCGAAACAAATGGCAGTAACCATACGGAACGTAACAACAATCTTTTAAGAACCAGCAACCCAACATGCTAACTTAAACTTTGAACTATCAACACATGAACTGTGGAACTAGCATGAACTACCTCACTTAATCAAACTGCTACTATTTATATGAAGTGATCCAGTCCATTCTCGCCACTAAGAAATAAAAAAAACCAAAATTTGATTTTTTGCATGGAATCAAGTACCCTGACCTCCTAATATGCTGCAAATCCCTTATTTTGGTTTGGAAAAAATGAGGTGGGGGGGGGGGCATCCTGGAATCACTGGAAATTTTTTTTTCATTGAATGAATTCCTGTGACCTCCTAATATTGCAAAATTAGGTTACTTAAGGTGAGCCTGGTAACTGATGGTTTTGGAGTCTTGTTGTTTGTAACTTTTGGTGAGCCATGGTGCAACCAACAACATGGTAAAAATCCCTGCTGTTAATTTGGTGTGGATGGGTAATATCACATAATTCAGTCACAACATATATTTAAATTAAACATGAAAAAAAAATGAAATATTATTATCACTTCCATGGAAAAATTGTATTTTTTAAAAATATTTTATAAGGTAAAATCTTAAATTATTAATGGACACATTATTAATTATCTTATAACAGCAATGCCTTGAAAAATCATGGATTACATGGAAAATGCGAGCATGCAAAGTAATATTTTTAAGATTATAAACCTGGAAAAGTACAGGACAAGTTATTACTTCTAATAAAGTAAAGAATAAGAAACTTTTTACTTAATATATCACAGCTAAGATTAAAATTTGAATATTAAAACTTATTTTATTATAGTTTACATATAACACTATACTTATTTAAGTAGAATTTAGCTAATTTACTACCTTAATTACAGAAAAAAGTCACTAATTAGACAAACTTACAAATTAACTGAACAGTTTTGTACAATAAATTTAAAAGATGGGAACTGTAAAGAGTGATAAATTTGAAGAACTGGTATTCTTTGCTGCAATATTTTAAGTAAAAAGTTTCTTATTCTTTACTTTACTTGAAGTAATGGTTTGTTCTAAACTTTTACAGGTGTAATAACTTGTCCTGTACTTTTCCAGGTTTATAATCTTAAGAATATGACTTTTCATGCTCGCATTTTTCCAAGTGATATAAGTTCCTTTAAACATAAAATGTGTGCAAGTTTAAGGTTAGAACAAAAAAAAAAAAAATTCTTGTTTCCCATTTTATCATTTATGTGTTTATTTATTTAACTTCATTTCAGGCACTGCTTGCAGCTCAGAACCGGTTGCGGAGTCATATCAAGGGTTTCTATTTTAATTTGGGATTTTCTGGAAAATATTATCAAAAAGGTACACCAGAAGAGAACTTGGGTGATCGTCTCTTAGTAGGTTGGTTTTATCCTTCTTTTATATCATTTATAACTCAGACCCACCAATTCTTAGTTATATTATATATTACTAATGGTTTTAAATTAATCTTATATTGATTTTTTCTTTTTTTTTTAAATTCATAACTATTGTGTGAATATTTAGTTTCTTAAAATTGTCTTTAACAGAATTTCTTGAAAAGTTGTTGCTACTATTAGATGTTTATATCAAACTTAAGTATATTCTGACATCTATTTTTCTTAGGATATTTAAACATTTAATAGCAAATAGTATTTTCTTTTTTATTTTATAGCAAATACTGTAGGCAGACTTTTAATTAGCAGTAACAATTATATAAAATTAGTAAATTATGTGAAATAATGGTGAGTGGGGATTTTAAATATTTTTTTTTTAATTATTTAAACAGCACTATTAAGAGTAAGGTTAATCTTATTAATATTTTCCCTATAAATGCAGTTCTTTTACAATAAGAAGTAGACTTAAGTAGAAAATGAGATATTCAACACTGACACAGCAATCTTCAGTGCTACAGAAGGCTTGCATTTCTAAATGGTTTGCCATAATAGGGTAATTCCAGAATACAAAGCCTATCTTTCTGTTGGTCCCCATGTTAGAAATTGCAATATGTTTTGACACAATATTTTCTTGATTCTCCTCCGTATCATCCAAAACAATGCAACCACTTTTATAACCAAAAGTAGAAGTTCTGTAATGTTGAGGATCCCTGTATATGTAATATACTTTCTAAAGTGAGTTTCAGTCAATGGAGTTGTTGAGATGTTACACTATTTACATACATTATCAGTGTATATAAACTCTAACACTATATTCTACCTCTAGTAACTGTACTCTTCTGGTGGCTAAGTCTACCTTGTTATGCTTGTAAACAAAGAAAGCAGGCACTGCTCACAGTTGTAGGTAGTTAATGGATGTTTTAGCTTGCAATTCTGAATAGTAATCCTTGAATACATCTCTTCTAGTGTAGAGGTATATACATGTAGCATTGTTACTCAAGAAACAAATCTCTCCCTCCTCCAAGAACTGTTATATTTAGCAAAGAAAACTTGGTAATATATGAGGGGGTGCTGTAAAGTTCCTGGCTTTGGGTAAAAGAAAATATAGGAGGATCAGTTAATAATGATTTTATTGAACATATTCCCATCTCAGATTCACACACTTAATGCAGTGGTCTTTCAGTTTTTCTAAGCCCTGTAAAAGAACAAGGAAGTTTGGGCTACCAACCAGGCCTTTCATGATACCCTTGAAGCAGGGAACTTTTCACCCCCCCCCCCCCCCCGTATTACACTCCTTTAGTATTACATATTTCTTTCAGTAACACATAATCTTAAAAGAATTTTTTAAAAATGTAGTTACGATATTTGTGAGAAACCAAAGAAAGTTCTTATGTAGATTTAAAATTTAATCACTTCCTAGTTCCAACTGAAAATCCCTTTCTTGAGATGTATTGATAATTCTAGCTTGGCTTTTAGTAGCAAGTGAAGTAATGTGCTTTAATCCATGACCACAACACAAATGTTGAAAGGTGTGAAATCTTAATCCCATGTATCCTTAATGTATTTTTAGTGAACTTTAAAAAAAAAGTCCTTTTTGCGACATATTGCTTCTGATTAGATAATGTAAGTTACTTTTTGTCTTCATACTCTTTAAAAACTAATCACTATAATCAAAAAAACAAGTAAAACAGGGATTGGCAAGAGTCAGGTCTGGAAAGTTAAGACAAGATAATTGAGTGGATGAGGTATAGAAATTTCAAATATTCAAATTTAATATGTGTTTTATTGTATTTTCAAGCAGAACACTTTATTCTACAATGCTTCACTTAGGAATAGGTACTTGATGATCTGTGAATATTACCTGTAATAGACCAGAATTACCTTCCTATCTAAACAGAGGCTTTACCTCTCATCCTGTGTAGTTCTGCAAAAATGGAATTAAGCAATGGCATCATTGGGATTTAAAAAGGCATTTACACTCACAAATAAGTAAAATGCACACGGGAATGTGTTAAGGTGACATAAGGAAAAAAATTTTATCTGGTTGATAAATTCCCAACATTGACTAAGATATTTAACTGAACATATAATACAATATTCTTTCTCTTCATCAACATTGAAAAATATAGTTGTTTAACCTTTCCCCCCTATTATATAATCTCTCAGCCTACCCATTTCATTATAAGTTTTCATTTAGCTTTATGTTCTTCTGTTACTAATTCTTTTTAGGTTGACAGAAATAGAAAGAGATCTAGTCAGGTTTAGTAGTAGTGTTTGTTCTATATTTGATCAAAATCTCTTCTGCTACAAATCTACTAACTAATCTATTTATTTGAAACTAAAAACAACAGAATGGCTTTGCATGCAATGTTAGATATTTCCTCTTCTTTCTGTCATATCAAAATACCTAATTGTTTTAATTTTACTTTAGTGGCTTTTGCTGATGGATATATTTGTTATAGTTTAGAGCTTCAATCAAAAGTATTCCTGCATTGACCACCTTGTCTTTTTAGTTATACTTCATAGACCCTTGCTGATGCTTATGTTTAAATAAAGGTTAACTCTTTAGCATTCAGATTTCTCTGTCAAATGTAAAGCTTATTTATTCATATTGTTTTTTAATTAATCATGCATTATCTTGTAGCTTCAAGCTTTTGGTGAGGTAATTGTGTATATCTAAAATGTCATTGTAGGGTATTTCTAAGAGGCTGGATCAGGCCAGTTTGAACATAAAACAAGTAGAATATTTTGGCCAGATATGGCTGGTTTAAATGCTAAAGCAGTAGTTCCTAACCTCTTCATAGTGGTTCCCAACAGTCATTCCCAGCTCTTTTATTTAAATGAGTTTTCCCACGGACCCCTTTTAATATGTTTATCTTTATGTGTGTGTGTGTGTGTGTATATATGCCCAGCGTCGCCTTTCTGGCACTTGTGCTTGTGACATGTGTCAGGATTTTCGAGCGAGACCATTGCCAGTGCCCCTGGACTGACTCTTCTGTGGGTGGCACATAAAATACACCATTTTGAGCGTGGCCGTTGCCAGTACCGCCTGACTGGCCTTCGTGCGGATGATACGTAAAAGCACCCACTACACTCTCTGAGTGGTTGGCGTTAGGAAGGGCATCCAGCTGTAGAAACTCTGCCAAATCAGATTGGAGCCTGGTGTTGCCATCCGGTTTCACCAGTCCCCAGTCAAATCGTCCAACCCATGCTAGCATGGAAAGCAGACGTTAAACGATGATGATGATGATATATATGAAACTTTGAATTTAGTTCACGGACCCCCAGTACTACCTTTGTGGACCAACAGGGATCTGCAAAACCCAGGTTGGGAACCATTGTGCTAAACATAGGAAAAAAAAAACAACTTAAGATGTTAACACACACACACACACACACACACACACACACACACACACACACACACACACACACACACACACACACACTTTCTTTCTCTCTCTCTCCCTCATTTAAGTACACAGACACACTGATAAACAATTTAGTATACATAATGTTAGGTTGCAACATGAAAATTAATTGGAAACCTGTACCCTATCAAACCTCTTCTTGTTGGTATTGTTTAGCTTTATGTCTGCCTCAAATTAAGCAAACCTACAATCAGAACATTGTTTCAACCATGACACACCATTCTTTTTTTTTTAATTCAAACCTAGTGTATCTGTGACAATATTCCTTTTTTAATCCACTTGTGTTTTTATGGCAGTTATTTCAAATTAATCTCTTGATATCCAAAAATGTATAAAGTGCTGCCAGCTGCCTTCTCCAATGCTTTAAGAACATTTGCCTTTCTTTTTTTGTTGGTCACCAAGTCTCTAATGATAGTGTCTCACCGCCATGTTTTTCCTCCCTTATTAGCTGTCTTAGTGTCCCCGTAGACATTAAAAGAAGGAGTATTTGTGGTAATTGGGATAAAGAAAATGGTCTTTTTGAGATTTTATGTATTTAAGTTAGTGTTATTGAAACACTTGGATATTAAAGTGATTGTACTTAACTGAAAAAGTGTTATAACATAAATAATTGAAAAACTGTTAAATGATGCAAGAACATCAGTTGATTGCTCTTTGTCTAAGATAAACATAATAGTGAATCTAAATTTGATAGCATATTATATCATTTAAAAAGCAGTTATTCATCTAATACCTTTGTTCACACATATTTAATCATTTATCTTATTAGAGTAATACTTTTTAATATGTTTGCAATGAAATTAATTTAGGTTTATCTTTGAGATTACTATAGATTTTAATTCTTTGAAAGACCTTTGTAGAAATAATTCAGAATTTTTGCTTGGCATACTTTCTATAAGTAATTTAAGAAATGGTATATCTGAAACACAAGTGTATAATGATTTTTTCACATTGGACCATAAATTTGTAGTGGCTCAGTAGTTGATTGATCAACATTGATGTATGATTGGCAGGATGAAGGGCTAATCAACCCAGGTAAAATTTGAACTTATAAAGTAGAAGGTTAAAATTAAATTGTTTGTTAGACATTGTCAAATTCTTCTGTGACTGCCACTTCACATCATCTTCTTCAATAAAGCAAATGGCTAAATATCAATAATAGAAATAGAAGTTGATTAATACTTTTTGTGTGGAATTTGATCGACAAGAACTGTGCAAAAGCTGCTCATGTATCTTTGTGTGTTTGCCTATTTTGTGTTCCTTTTTGTCACATTGACATACTGGTTTGAGAAATAGAGATCAATAAAAATAATAACCAGCCTGAAATGACATGAATTAGCAGAATTGTTATTGTATCAGTGAATATACCTCATGGTATTTGTTCTAGTTCAAATCTCAATGGAGTCAACTTCAACGTTTTCACCTAGATTTGATTAAATAAAATACCAGACAAGTACTGTGATCGACGTTATCAACTAATCCACCCCCTAAATTTCAAACAATTATTATTATTTCAGTGGGAAGTAGATTGTTCCGTCTTCAACTTGTGCTGTAAAAGACCTCAGTAATATAGGGGTCAGAGAGCCTGTTTTTAGTCCCATTTAAAAGATTGGTTTAGTACCTAAATCTTCCTCAACAATCCACATAGAAGCACTCTTGTTAGAAGAATCTGTATTTACAGAGTGGCAATAAAATGTCTACTATTAAAGAGCTTTGATTCAGTGCTATATTTATTATGATTACACATTGGAGAGAAGACAGATGGTAACTTAACGGAAGGGATAAATTAGCAGTGAATGTGGAAGTGGCAACAGTGGTTAGTTGTTTGGATAGGAATTTAAAAATATAAGAAATTGTGTTAATATGATTTTAAGTCTGAACCACATTTGTTTGAAGTTAACTCTATTTCTGTTTTAATCATGTTGATGGGTTTAGCCTTGGTTTTTACAATAAAACGAGTTGGAAATTATTAATTTACAACTTGTAGAAATGAAACGGAGCTACCAAAAAAAAAAAAAAAAAAAAAAAAGAAAGAAAGAAATAATCTCACATTCTTTGTACTTGTGCTCAGGGCATTATTATATGAAGTAAATACACAAGACACAAACATGTATAAAAATAACAATTATATGGGTATTTATTGTAAAATTCCATTCTTTTACTTTTTTCCTTCTCCCTTTTGTTCTGCTTGTTTTCTCTCTTGCCTGTGGGATTTTATTATGAACTCTCAAGAGAAATAAATTGATATCCATGGGTGGGGAAATTAATTATTTTGGAATTGGGGAATAGATATCATTTGAGTTACGAATTACATCTAACAGTGGGAGAGAGAAAGAGAGTGCAGTAGTAGCTGGCTGTTTATAGTGCTCATCTGTTAGTCATGACTGCTGTAGGTTATGAGTTCAAACTCTACATTAGAATATCAGTAATGTTATACTACATGTCATCACTTGATGCAATTGAGCAGTTGACAGAAAATGGAGAATATGTAGTAATATAAAATATCAGCTTTTGTTTCTCTTTCTGTGTGTCGCTTTGGTCCCATCATTGTCCTTTGTTGGCATTTTTGGCAGGTTACTTTTAAGCTGTACATCACACATGTACTTTAAAAAAAAAAGACAAGCAAATATAAATTTCAGAATTATTCCTCTTAGGAAGGATATTCAGTTATAGAAACTAAAAATGAAGTCTTGATTTTGAAACGACATGCGGATCCTCTGACTTATGTAGGTCAGCAATACCCTTGAAAATGTGCTGATTCCAGCCATGGCAATCTGTTCAACCCAAGCAAACAGAATGTGGATGTAAAATGATGATGATGATAATATTTATCACTATTTAGTTTCATAGTTCTTAAAGTGTGCTTAGCTGTCACTTGCAAGCAAGTTTGATCTAATAGCTTGTGACACACTTTTGCTAATTGTTTTAGGTACCTATGTAGTTGTGAACAGTCATAAACACTTTGGCCCTCCAACCCATAACCAAGCAGAAGATCAAGGATGTGATAGCTGGAGGAGAGATAGAGAGAGAGAGATCTAAATGAGTACTAGCACTAAGTTGATACTCATAACTGAGTTGACTGGAGCAACATGAAATGAGATTTGTTGCTCAAGGGCATAACATGCTACCCAACCCAGGAAGTCAACCTATGACTTCATGATTGTGGGCCCAACACCCTAACTTCTAGGCCACTTACCTTCACTCTGAAAGTGTAATATTATTAATTTAAGTCCTAAGTTATGTGTAACTGACAGAGATCATAAGCATTAGAGAGAAAGAAAATGATTTGAAATATTTTTAATATTCAAAGCAAAGACTGTTCCTAAATGTATGTTCCATTTTTTCTCTTTTTAATAATTATTTTGAATAAAGTCATTATATGAGGCCTCTTGAAAGCTATTGGAAGATTGTCACAAAAAGCATGCATAACCATGACACAATGTATCGATTTTACTTTGCCAGTCTTTTGAAGACATTGTTATAAATTTGATGTTTTTGTTCACCAAGTGGTAGTGATCATACAGTGCTTTATTGTTAAATGAGGACAGGAAGAACCTTGTAATTATTCAGAGTTAACTGGCACAGAATATGGTCTTGTGAACAGCATCTGAAGCATTAATAATGTACATTAAAGGGGAACGGGAACATTTTAAATGGATTTATCATAACATACACTATGAACATAACACCTGCTGTTTGAAAGATAAAAGATAAATGTGGTTCTAACATATGCATATTAACCATTTCAACAGCATGCCCAAATATACTTAGTTCTGAGTTATGGTTGATTTCAGCAGTTTTGATGAATAATAGATTATTTAAGTAGTATAGATGTTAATCAGTGTTGCTGTGTTTAGGAAATTCTCATAATAATGCATCAAACATAGCATGATTTTTATCAGGCTTAGGTCACTCCACATATTCTCTGTAATTGTTTCTAGAAGGCACAATACTCATGTAGATCATATCAATCTAATATTATTACAGAAAACAAGAGAACAAAACAAACAAATTTTTAAAAAAAAGCAAATCTAGAATATTGATAACTCGCTAGACTTTTGCGTATTTGTTTCTTAGATTTCTGGCGAAATTATTCTATTTTGGTGATTTATGTATAATGTTCTCTTACACTTCAGTTCTTTGTTAATAACTTTGAACAAAGCCTAGTTAAAATAAACACATTTAGGAAACTGGAATCTCTATCATGTATTTTATGCCAGTTTTTTTTTGAGAAGTATGGAGTATGGATTAATTAAGATTGTTCTGCAGCATTTTAGTTCTTTAAATTCTTCCCTGGGCAATCATCCATTCACATTGCCTGAAGGTTGCAATTCTGTATGAAAGGGATAAAATTGATTGGACAACCATGGGAGATATAAAATAGTCGGTCTTGGTGGATTTGAACCCAGTATGTAGAGAGAAGAAACTATATACTGCTTGGTATGCCATGCAATGATTTATTTTTGACAATACATCACCTTCTAGATTAGGAAAATATTTTATCCTTTCCGAATCATGAAATCTCACAGGACTGATGCTATCTCTGGTTTCCATAACATTATGCCAATGAAACCTAATGTCTAAAATATATTGCTTTCGACATCAGAAGAACTGACTTCAATACTGCAGTCAACAAGTATCCAGTCCACACTGAATACCACCTACTGTACTTAGTAAAAGCTAACATAGCCAACGAAGGAACGGTTATGTGATTACTTGACTTGGTAGAAATAGCAGTCAAATAACTCTTGAACTGTACACAACTATTTTTAAATAAGGTTAGAAAATAACATTTAGATAGTATAATTCCTGGCATCTAAAAAATGTAGTCATAAGGATGAGAGCATCTTTTGATCATAAGTCTGCATGATCAAGGTTAACCTGGGGCTAAACCACAATGTAGTGTTAAGCAGATTTCTTGATTTGGAGGAAAGTAAGTGTTTTGCTTTAGACACAATTAGCCCAAGCCAACAAGGAGATCTCTCTGCAATTGCTCAGCTTGCAAGAAATAGCTGCAAAGTCTTCCTAAAACCATACCCTACTATCTTTCAAAAAAAGGAAGGTTATATTAAAAAAAAAAATGGCCACAGTCAAAATGAAATGAGTAGAAGAATAAAAGAATATGATCTACTGGAGTCATCATGGTTAATTAGGCATATATATGTGGTGAGGTAAAGACATCAGTTCCACTCACAAGGCTGTTTGATCAAAGCTGATCTGGAGTTAAATGATGTCTACTATGTTAGTCCCAGTTACAACACAGTGCCAGCAAAAAGATATAAACTGCCAATATCTTTGATTCTTTCTCAACTTTTCCATTTATTCTTTGGATCAAGTGGATTTCACCATTTAGAACAGGGGTTCTCAATCTTTTTTTCCTCTATGGGCCCTTGTAATTACTGTTTTATTCTGGTGGACCCTCATAGCCATTTGTTGTTTAAAAATTAGTTTTATGGAAACGTCTTTCAAAATTCCTATTTTGTTTTTCTCACACTAACTTGAACTATGTAAAATGTTAGAGAAAGAAACCTGTTTCTTGAAATATATACCAATACATATATCTGAAACAAAATTTTTTCAAGAGCCCTTAAAATACTATTGTAGATCCCCAATTTATTATTTTGTTGTATTGCATCCTGCAAAATCTTATATGGACCCTGGTTAAGAACCACTGATTTAGAAATAAGTGTTTTGTCCTTAGACACTTTGGTTAGAGTTAAATAATAACCTGTGATGCTTGCCATCACTTCTCAATAATAACCAAACATTGTCTAAAATTAACCTTGGTGATAAGATCCAGTAGTTTTTCTCTGGAGATAGAAATACAGCTAATGAGATTACTCATTCCCATGTTAATTGCATTCAACCATAGTAAAAAGTGTCTGCTGTCAAACAAACAGTTTCTGAATCATTAAGTGCTGCCACACAATCTACGTAAACATTGCTGGCCTATTTCATGTTCATTTAATGCCAGTTGGGGAAGTTACTATATAAATGTAGACAGGCATACCTACCTCTAATCTAAGCCAGTGCAGAAAATAAATATATAAAATATAATAAATGGATTTTTTCCAGGAGTTATTGCTATATTTGGAAAATTATTACAACTCTGTTTAATCATGTAGAAATTGCTTTATCAGAAGTTAATTTAAATTTTTCATTCATTCGTTTATGCTGGTTTAGCAAATTTCACCCTTGCAGTTCTACTTCCCTATTCTCACTCTCTCTATTTGGTTTCTATCAGGAATTGGATTAGAAAAGTTTGTGTGAACTGTTTGTTGTATCAACTGTTTTACATTTGGTCCTTGACAACAATGATCACTACTACTTATTTAGCTAGTTAAACTGTGAGAAACAGCATAATCAGTTTTGTCTAAGAATACATGAAGCCAATGGTGTGATCTAACCTTTCACATTTGGATTAGTAACTTTTCACCTTAGCTATCAGGCTTCAAGAGACTGGATGGATTTTTAGAATGTTTTCCTGATGTTTCAAATTAGGCTTCAGCAAACTGATATATATATTTAAGCCAGTATTTGCATATAGTATTTTCAGTATTTTCCCAATGTATTCTATAACAATACTTTTTTTATTAAAATTCTTAGAAGTGGATGAGAAGTGACGTTTAACCACTTTTACTTAATATGTTTCTGATTACTGTTTTGGGAATCAGAGACGACTTAAAAAAGTTGATTGAAGTAAAATATAGTTTCAACAAATACATCACTGAGGTTAATTACTCTCAGCTGCAGTCTGCTTGACAAATCAACATTTGAGTTAGTGATGCCATATTTAATGTAGTAAAAATCTTATTTGGAAAACTTACATGGTGAAGAAAGGACATTAACTCAATTACTGATATTATTTTAATCATTTTGGCAAGTTTAGGAAGCCACTCTAGATATGTTTCAGTATTATTAGACTTGAACAATTCACTGTAGTTGTTGATGTAGAGATGTTAATTATATTTTTCTGCATAGATATATTTACTTAATGATTCTCTCATCACTATGTCTGTGACTGAGAGAGTTTAGGGTTTACTCAAAAACTTAAGCTTCTTGTCTGTGTTTGGCACATGGAGTTATCCAAATTTATAAGCTTTAGTAATTCATTTTTGTTGCCAAACATCACTATGAGGTTCCTTTGATGCTGGGTTTTTATCCAACATTTCAAAATTGAATTAAATAAATTAAATTCTTGTCAGTTTTGAGAAGTAATGAAAGAGATAATTATATCTTAAATAATTTTTATCTATTCAAGACTTATGCTATTGTTAGTAATTATCATTATTGTCTTCATTATGATTTAATCTGTTTTTCTATGTTGACATTGATATAACTCAGTATTTAAATACAAATATATATTATTTTAAAAGCTTTTAATTGGTGGTGTACAGTATCTCTTGCAACAGTGTTGTGTTTTTGGATAAGACACCTGACTTTACTTGCTATTATGGTAGAGTGTTTAGGTTAAACATATGTGAGATGTGATACCAGCAAGGTGGAGGGGAGGAACAGGTATATTAATTTTCCCCAAACCTCAAATTAATAAACATACAGCCATAGAAAAATTATTTATCATTTTCTTTTCTATTCTTTATCATAAATGCACACACATCTTTATTCTTACAACCCATGAATAATTCAAATTAATAGATTTTAAGATATATTTTATTAGGGCTAGATATATGAGCAGAATATTCAAACATAAGAGATTATAAAACATCTTGTACAAATGAAATGAAATTTGCTTTTTATAACATTTTCCTTTATCTTTTTATAAATGATTTTGTATCAGTATTTTCATTCAAAAGAAAAAAAAGAAAAGAAAAATATTAAAAAAAAAATGAATTGGCATGTGTTTTATAATTATCAACTTTTTCATTTGATTAGTTATTGGATTTTTATGTGAGAACTTTATTCATTTATTTTTTTCTTATAATTGTGTGAAGAGTATGAAAATATTGAATTTAAAAAAATTATATTTGAAAGAAAAACAAAAAATTATATGTAATTTTTTAATGAAATTATATTGATCTATTTGCATGTTGGTTTTGTATTTTTTTTTTTCTATTAACTTGATTGTCTTGCAGAAATGAGAGATAAATTTTGGTGGTTTCCTCACATGTGGCACCATGAGCAGCCACATAAATTTCAACTGCCAGCCTTGGAGCGAGGAATGTTGCAGAATTATCACTTTGCACAGGTAGATCCTTTGTTTTGGAGAGCGGATTCCTGCTTTAAATCATACCTGGATCTCTTTGTCTGCAACCATTTAAAAAGAAAAAAATATTTTTAACACCTGACAGATTAAAAAAAATGGAAAATATCCTTGTGTTTATCAACTAGAGATTAATAATCAATAGCATGAAAAGTTTTTAAAAATTCATTTTTATTTTTTTACCTTGCTAAACAAGAGATAAAGACAGTCATTCACACATGTAGTTGTAGTATATATATATATATATATATATATATATATATATATATATATATATATTTATCAAAGATAAAGCAAATAAACTATTAAATAAATAGGACCCAAATTTGATAAATATCATTAAAATATGTATATCTACTTAACTATTTAGATTTTTAGGTAAATTTTGTAAAACATAGTCTAAAATAATTAGCATGGAAAAAATTTTTGAGCTGTTTTAGTGAGAGAGGCTAATCTTTGCTCAGGTTTTAATAATAATAGAATTCTGAAAAAAGTATTAAATGCAACTAATTGGACTTTATGTATGTTTCTAAAATCACATTTTTATTGTAAGGAATTTTATTTTAATTTGATTCTTAGCATAAAACTTCTGCTTAAAATTTTGACAGCCATGATTCAATAAACCAACTTAACCCTCCCCATTAATTAATTAATTAATAATAATAATAATAATAATAATAATGATAATAATAATAATAAATTTTATCTATGGTTTCTTTTTAAATAATGGGTAGAGGATGTCTTTTTTTGTTTTAGCAAACCCATATTAGAATTAATGTTGTCTAAATCAAAGCATACATACAAAATTGCTATTAAATAACAGCAGTACACATTTATCTTGTATAAATTTAGTGAGGACCCAAGAAATAATATATTAGCTGGGTTTTTTATCTTCTTGTCATTATTTACAAAATTTTCTCTGATCAGTCTATGCTAAATCTCAATTAATTAGTCAATATTTTTTGTCATGTTAAGTAGAACTAGTTTCATTCAAGGTTGTTGAATAAAAGTAACTACAAATGTATATAATTTGTTGCTTTCTACTCTGTCAGTTTTGGAAGAAGTCTTAGTAAGTCGTACAAGTCAAATGATACTTTCTGCCGGAAATAGTCAAACTTCTTTTTCCTTTCTCTTGTTTTTTTTTTTTTTTTTTCTTAGCTAAGCAGCTGGAAAGAATATTTTACATGGTTGGTTCTTAACCCAATAAATGTTTGTAGTGGTTTCTGTCTGATTATATTCAACTGCTTTCTTTAATGTGGTTGTAACAACACATAGTGGCTTTGTAAAACTTCTCTAGTAATATATATTTTATCTTCTTCACAACACATTTCTTTTCAATGTTATGCAGAAGTTTCTGTCATTTTAAAATATATTCATTGATCTATGCTTAATGTAATAGATTTTTAAAATGATTGGTAATTTTATAGGGTTGGGGAAAACATTGATATGCAAAAGTTTCTATCATTTTAAAATGTATTCTGTGATCTATATTTAAGGTAATAGATTTAAGTTTCATATAACTTCTGTCACATTACTTTCATGTATGCTATTAAAGTTGTTGAATCTATTTCCAACCAAAATTTTTCTCTCTCTGTAAAAGACAGGCTGTATAAGATACATGTCAGGTGTGTGCTATTATTGCTCAGTAACAATGTCATAACTGGAGAGGAATGAGATATGTACAATCTATCTATAAGTTAAGAATGTACAAATTTACAAGAAAGGTTGAGTGTAAGGGTTGAGAAAGTATTTAAGCATCTGATAAGTGCAAGAAAGATGACTGTACAAGCTTGTTCAAGCAAATGAAAAATACATGCTAAATGAAAGTGTATCCAGGGTTAATTGTGGAAGGTAGATGACATAGTAGATTAAAAGGAGCTAAAGCTTAAGAAATATGGTATAAAAAGAGAAAAAAAAAACCTGTTTATGTCTTTACAGTTACTCCCTGATTATACCATAGCTGTTCATGAACCAATATCTTGTAGTTTGATTCATCCAAACACCTTCTTCAAGGATTTTAAAGATTTTCTGTTTTAATAATAATGGTTTAAAATTTTTCCACAAAGGCAGTAATTTTAGGGGCAGTGATGAGTCAATTACATTGACCCCAGTGTTTAACTTGTACTTATTTTATCGATCCCGAATGGATGAAAGGTAAAGTTGATCTCAGCGGAATTTGAACTCAGAACGTAGCGACAGGGGAAATACTGCTAAGCATTTCCCCCCGCATGCTAACGATTCTGCCAGCTCACTGCCTTCAGACAAATACATAACAAAAACACCAGGATTTACAGATATATATAACATACAGAAAATTGCACTACTGGGTACTGCACACATCCTACACAAAACGCTTTCAATACAGTAACCATAAGAGCATCACAACAAACCACAGCACATACCCAAGGTACACAGAGCTGTGCTCAGTAGTGAAGTGAAAGCACACTATAAAAATAAAGCTACTGAATAATAATAATAATAATAATCATATACATTTCTATGCATGCCTGTATGGTTAAAAAAATTTATTTCTTTATCACAGATCCTCTGGTTCAATTCTAGGGCACAGTACCTTGGTCAGGTTTCATCTAACATAGCCCTGAGTTAACTAATGTTTTCTATGTGTCTAAGTGTATGTCAGTGTTCAGTGTTAATAAAAAATTGTATGAATGAAATATTGTAGCTTTCTGTATTGGTTGCCTCCTCTTACACTTGGTTGATTTTATCTTTTGTTCTCCTGAGGTTGATAGAATGAATACTAAAGAAAGTATTGCAGTAGATATAGTCAACTAAAACCCTCATAAAGCTGTTCCTCAGCTTGGTCATAGTTCATTGGCTGAAATCTCTTTCCTTTAAATCTATTTTGCTCTTCCTGCAAAATACCCAAACTAATAAAGACCTCCATCACCATATTCTCAACTTAGGTGTGTTATTATCAAAAGAGTTAAATAGGAATGTTGTTCAGCTTCATGTCAGCCCTGATTAAGTAGACTTCTGATCAAAAGTGTTCCGTCTGTGAGCATCCTGTCCTTTATTCAGGTACTAAGTTCACTAATGTGCTCTGAAATTTCTTTTTTAAAATGGTAAAGGTATAATTTAAGGGAAATTTGGCTTCTATTTCAAGCAGGTCAAGAAACCATAGTAAGGCTCTCTTGTCAGGTCAACAGGGGAATTTCAACCATGTTTCATGGTCTGCTACCACAACAGCTCCTTTATAGGATCCAGTTAGCTCAAGACATCATCAGGAGGAACCACGTCCGGTTTCGGCCCCTACTCCTCTACCGTTTTGACGTGGCGGGGCCACCCCCTTTCGGAGGTGTCTTCAGCTCTGGTGTTGGGTGCATGTCTTCTTTCACTGTTTGTGACTGTTCTAATTCAACTGTGGAATGTCCCTCGCTATGGTTATTTTCCAGGAGGTTTTGGCCACACGTCTTACGGTTCATCAACCCGCGTTGTTGAATTACTTTCTTCTGACATACCTTCCCTTATATTTCTAGAAGCTACTACAGCTTATTCTCTAATTCTTATGTATTTTATGTTTTTTTTTCAAAACACAACAAATTGCATCTTTTTTTTTTTTTTTTTTTTTTTTTTAAATCACATACAGAGTAGTACCATGACTGAATTGCTTTTTGCTTATTGTTGTTCTCAGAGAAAAGATTAATTCTGTTCCACTGGTTTTAGTTGTTGGACTATGGCCATACTTCAAGGATTTTAGGTTGATCATTTTGATTCGAGTACTTACTTCAGTCTGGTACCTATTTTATTGGTCCCTATTTATCAAACCACAAACTCATGGGACATAAAGAAGCACTTGTGTAAATCTGAGCATAACCTCATTCTCTTTCTCTCTCTCATATACACACACACACACATACACAGACTCTCTCTCTTGTACACACACACACACACACAAACTCTCTCTCTCACCATTTTGGCTGGATATTGGTTAAATAAATTTCTGGTTGAAAAATAAATTATTGACTATTAAGTCAATATAAAATTATTGCTAATAAATATAATGCTTTTTCTTGTCACCATTTCATCTTGTATGTAACAGGTTTCTTTGTTTCCCAAACATATTATTTCATGTGTTTTGTATGGTTTACAATGTGGCTAACTTAGTGTTAAATTTGGCTCATCAAAGTGTTAATGACAAGAGGGAGAAGTGTATGTTATCATTCCATTTCTTATTTAACATTATTGCCCTTTTTTTTTTCATTAAGATGTTACTTGGGTTTTATAACCTTCAATCTTGGTTTTTATAACCTTGAAACTTCTATGTTTAAACAAGAATTTTTAAGCATTTTGCCAATTCTTATGACAAAATACTGAAGCATAAAATCGTGAGCCTATTAGTATAGAAAGTGTTATCTCAACTACTTAGTTAATGCAGATGCATGTAGTTTCTATCTAAAAATAAACAACCATTAGTTGTAAATGAAATCTTGTTTAGTGCTATTCTGAAGTCAAATGTTTGAATTCTTCATGTATTGTGTGTGTGTGTGTGTAAACTGTATTTGCTAATATATAGTATGCATTTGTGTATAGTGTACTTCTGTCATTATAGACAATGAAATCCTAGAAAAAATGCCCTTCATGTGCATGTTTTGTGAGCGACACACAAAACTATATCAAAGAGATTATGTGCACATGTAATTGTTTACAAAATTTGTTAGCTAAAACAATATAGTAATTATCATATTTTGTGCTTTGCTATCATTGTTATATTTCATAAAGTATGTACTTTATGGCAAATATATTAGTCAGATTCACTTTTTTATGCTCACTGTTTAATTGTGAAATGTACCAATACCTAGAATATGTAGGAAAGTAATTCTTTTTTTTAATGTTTAAAGTTAAAAATGATTTAGGTTTTAGATTTCATTTTTAACTGTTATCTAAGGCATGATAATTAAATTAGTCCAACCATTACAGTAGTAGTATGTGACTGATTCAAGTAGTGATTGCTATGAAATTTTCTTCATAGATGGAAGAGTGAGGGGTTCTTGTCCTGAACAGTGGCCAACCAGCTATGAAACATGTCAAAGCAATCACTTTATTTTCTTGTGTGCTAAGGGAACAAGATGTATTCATATTTGTTTACATTCTACTGTGTTAGAATTATGTACTTTAGTCTAAATATATTAAATCATATTTACTTGATTATGTTTATAAAATATTGATTTTTTTTTAATATTATGTTTCTTATAAAATATTGATTTTCCTTGTTTCTTTTGAAGATATTAATTACCATTTTGTCATAATTTTTGAAATGTCTTACATCAAGTTGTCGATTTTGTCATTTTATTCTCCCCATTAAGAACAAACTTCAATTTTTCACAGTCTCCTTATTAATTGTGTATTATAGATCTGATATTATAAGTTGGTTAAGGATTAAGAAGCTTTAGGATTTTCCAAGATGAAACCTCACTTTCAATCAATATCAGTTTCAGGATACTTATAATTCCATGTTATTTGTTGCTGTTTATCCCCAGCTCAGCTCTGATCAAGCAGTGAACCTTACAATCAAAGGTGTTCCAGTTATGCATATCCTGTGCTTTTGTAGATCTACCATTAATTGTGCCATGATTTCTGGAGGAAATTGACAGCACTTCTTAAAAAGTATTGACAACAGAGGATGCTGCTGCACAGGCAAATGAAGATTTGTGACTCCTCCCACCTATACGACACGTGTGTCTTCACGAATGTCATATTTCATTGTTGAAGACTTGTGTTAACCTCACCTGCAATGAAAGGTTTGCTGTCTATTTGTGGCTTGAAATAGTTCAAGATTTGACTTATGCTGGATATTTCTATGATGATAGTATTGTTCACTGTATCCTTTCCTTTTTTAACATGGTCAAGTGTACTATGAGAGAAATTTGACTGTTATTTGTATTAGGTTAAGTGAGCATTGGCACTCATTCTATGTTATTTTATATCCTGCCAACATTACATAATTTTTAAAATTATTCCCTATTTTATAAAATATGGCAGCTAAATTATGTTGACATTGGACACAATATAGATATCACTGAAATACTGATATTAAACTTGTCAGATTTTAAAATAATTTATTTTTATCATGCTGGCAATGAAGAATATATGCTAAAGAAAGAAGAATTTTCTGAATTGTTATTGAATTAAGATTATTTCTGATGATTGACTAATGTAAAACTAACATTTGATAGTTTTACATCCCCATCCCTCCCTCCCTATCCTTCCCTTGCTCTATCTCTCACCCCTCCCCCTCTCTCTTCCCTTGTGCCATCTCTATCTCTCTCTGCCCTATTCCCCCTTCTCCCTCTCTTCTCCTGCCCTACCCCCCTCTCTCTCATTTGTTAACATCAGATCATGCTTTTGAATAGGCTTTCACTATTTTTGTTGTTGCCAATCTTAGGTGTACATTATGCAAACTATAATATCTTATCTCCTATGTGTCTGTGTACTAGAAAATAATTTACATTCTAGAGTTGATTCTTATAGGGTATTTTAATACTCTGTGTACAGGCTCAAATGTATCTTGAAGCAATACTGGATTATTTGGAGATTATTTCATTTAGGCTATCAGCTGCTGTCAAATAAATGAAGTCGGTTTTCTGTTTATTCTAATTGCATATTTCTAGTGTAAAGTAAATACCATTTTAGTATCCAAGCAACTAGCATTTATATTTAATTTGTTACATAATTCATATATAAATTGCTGAATTCTTTGAGTTTTCTGGTTGTATCGCAACTTGTAATTTCTATTTTTCAGTTAAAAAAACAAAACAATGGTTTAACAGATTCGCTGTTTATCCAACATCTTGAATCTAACACATGATTTACTTATAACAGATTTTTCTCCTTAAATATTTGTTTTTAATTTCCCCATTTGAATCCTTACAGTAATTTTCATTTTCATAATCAAATTATGCGTATGTGTGTACACACAAACATACTAACACACACATAAACACATACATGTGTGCACATACACACATTATGCAAATTTTTATAAATATTAAATGTCTATTAAAATGATAAGCAGATGAAAAGCTGACTGTAACTCTATTTGATTTTTGAATATTATCAAGCCTATCCGTTTTAGAATGCTGAAAGTTTTAAGGAAATCTTTAAAAGTTTTAAAAAAATGTAACGGTAGTGTTATTTTGTTGCTCTATTGCATGTTTACAAAATGTTATTTATATTTCTAATTACATGAAAGAAGTGAGTGGAAAGTGGGTGGGGACAAAAAGATGATGGGGACTCGCAGACAAACTGAGAGACAAGTACTAAACAGGAAATGGGACCAATTATTAATGTCAGCATCAGGAAAAATGACTTTGAAATGGTAATCATTAAGTAACCAATAAAAAGCAAAACTGCTCTTAAAAATTATTACTTCTTCCTCCTATGCAATTGCTAGAAAAATATTTATACTATTTCCTCTTTGCTACTTCATCAGGATATTACATATTTATTAGGAAGGCAGTGCTTGGCAGAATAGTAGTGTTGAACTAAATTTATAAGAACATTTTATTACATTTTGAGTTCAAATCCCATCAAGGTTCATTTTGCTTTTCTTTCCTACAGGGTCAATGAAATTGTGTCAGTGAATAGGTTGGTCTCTATGCTTTCAGAAGCTAACTTTGAATCCTTAATTATCTGGTCCTAATCATTCTGCACAGCACTTCAGCAAAGTATCTTCTACCATAGCCTTAGATTGACCAATGGCTTGTGAGTAGAATATGATAGATGGTTGAAGGATAAAAATAATTGAGATTGTGGAATACTGAGGTTAATTATACCAACTAGTCTTTCTCTACATTTGTGGCCTTGTTAGCAACATTAGAAATTATTCTATTATTAACATTTTTGCTTAACTAAAGACTGTCTTTGGATTCATTTGTATCCTATTGTTTAGCAGGAGCATTAAATTCTTTAATTCTCTCTTTTAACTGCTTTTTAAGTGCTGTTACATTGTTTCTTTTGGTGATGGTGGTGGAGGCTTTGCCAAAGACGTAATGAAAGAAAATTAATAATCAGATTAATGTAAATGCATATTTATTTCCAGTTAACTTTTTATATGTTTATGTATTAAATATGCTAACAACAACTCAACTAATGGGTTTTCATGCAGATGGTGTCTTGGAGTTATTCTTTTATCAGTTCTATTTCTCTGTACCAGCATGTGTACAATGATGTATGTACATTTAATTAGTAAGTCTGCTGTTATTACTTCAGTGTTGAAGTCTATAGTTTGTTGGTAAGGTCATAAGACTGAAATTTGTGTGAAGTTGTCACCTATACTTTCTGAAACAATCCAAATAATATTAGTCATTGATTAATATATTTTTTTGTACCATTTAATTATTTCTGGTTAGTTTTTTTTTTAAAGCTTCATGCATTAAGGCTTTTATATATTTAACAAGTCTTAAAAAATAATTAGAAACAAATTGATTTTCTTTCATCCAGAAATTTGGCAAACCAAAATTTATAAATTAGATGAATACATTTTAATACACTCTGTACAGGCTTAAATGTATCTTGGATGTGTTCAGGTGCACTCACACACAACATTGGGAGTAGAACAAGTTGACTGTTATATCCTCTTGTTGCTTATTTTCTGTGTAAGCCTGTTCCAGTGTTGCTTTATTTAGTGATGTTGCAGATAAGAAAGCTAATAAATACAATCACATCTACACTCTATCTATTGTATAAACAGAGGCTTGCCAAAGAACTGGCTACATCTGGAATGGTGCTTATTATTACTAATAATAAGCTGAAATATAAATATTTCATGTTGGAGATCTGACCTAGATAAAGTTTGTGAACTGATGTAGACTATCTAGAAGGAAAATTAGGAAAATAAAAAAAAGACGTGATCATGAATTTATACATGTATTGTTCCATGCCTTGGGCCCTTGTGGTAAATGCCTCACCCATAATTCCAGGTTTTGTGCTTGTATTAGAAACCATTGTTAAAGCAGTGAGCTGGCAGAATCATTAGAGCGTTGAGAAAAGATGCTTTACTATATTTGCCTTTCATACTTTTGGGATTGATAAAATATGTACTAGTCAAGTACTGGAGTAGATGTAATTGAGAAGTTCCCTTCTTTCAAAATTATGGACTGAATTAGAAACAGTAATGACAACTTGTATTCTGTGTTCAAATTCTGGCAATATCATCATTGTCTTTTACTCTTTTTGGGAGAGATAAAATAAGTGCAAGTCAAATATTGATAATGATGTGTGCATATTAAATACTTTTATCATCATTAAGGCCAGAGGATGACAAAATTCGTCAAGTACCTTGGGTTATTCAGTTCTGTCCCTATACATTCTGAGTTTCCTTATAGATTTGGTACATTCAGTAGAAATGATATCATTGTCCCATTAAAAAACACTCAGAATATGATTATTTTAGGAGGGTTTTAAATGAGGTAATGATGGTTAATGCTTAATTTTGATGTAACTGATGAAAAAATTGTTTCTAAAATAGCTGAGATTGGTATGTACATTTTGAAATAAGTTTAGCTTAATCCTTTTAAAAAATATTTGTGTTGAAATGTAGTGCCTTTGTTTCAATTGATTTTGAAAATAAGGAAGAATTTAATAAAGTAACTTTGTATTATTAAACTGCTTTTTCAGAACTTACATTAACATTAATTTTTATGGAAGGTTTAAGATCACTTTAAAATGAAGTTTGTATCATAAAATAAAGGTTGGTCTCAAGTAGGTTGGTATCAAAATGGTTAAGACTTCACTTAACCAAATTAATTCTTATGAAAGACTTTTTTTTTTTTAGATATTTAGTTTTATTTCATTTCTTTGTATGTGACTGCTTCTTTATATCTTCTAGTAAAAAGATAAAAAGTGTTGTGTGGTTAAAAATTTTGCATCATGACCACATGATTTCAGGTTCACTCATACTATGAAGCATCTTGGGCTAGTGTCTTCTATGATAGCCTAAGGTCAATCAATGCTTTGTGAGTGAATTTAGTTAATGGGTACTGTGTGGAAGCCCCTTCTGTGTGTGTGTGTGTGTGTGTAGTTTTAATCAACTGAAAAGTTACAAAAGTGATGCAAGGACTGAGAATTTTGGCTCTCGAGCCACTTCTTAACTTTTCATAAAATTATATATGTATATATTCAAGCATTGAGTTCTATTTTTCTGTTTCTTCCTTCAAACCTCTCATCATTGTTTTAATGTCCATAATGCTCATTCTCTTGCCAACTCTTATCTGTTTCCAAGCAAGGTAATAATTTCCCATGGCCAGACATGTTTTTGCAGAATATTGGAAATTAATGATATTACTTGTATCGATAGGGACACAACTATCACATGATCTCAAAACAAAGAGATACAAGCATACACACAATTTCTCTCTGTCTCTTAGTCCATCTCTCTTTCTCTATCTCTCTCTCTCTCTCACACACTCACACACACACACACACACATACATGCATACATGGTGAGCTTCTTGTGCATCAATATGTTTGTCTCTCACTGTTTGAGAATTAGTGTTAGTTTGTTTACATCCCCGTATCTTAACAATTAAGCAATAAGAGAATAACAGAATATGCAGCATATTGAAACTAGTAAAAGATTGCTTAGTTTTTATTTACTTTAATTTACCAATTTAGTAAGTTTTGATTGTTCTGAAATATAGGTACAGATGTGGCTGTGTGGGAAGAAGTTTGCTTCCCAGCCACATGGTTCTGGGTTCAGTCCCATTGTGTGGAACCTTGGGCAAGTGTCTTCAAATATAGCCTTGGGCCAGCCAAAGCCTTGTGAGTGGATTTGGTTGACAGAAACTGAAAGAAGTTTGTGTGTGTGTGTGTGTGTGTGTGTGTGTGTGTGTGTGTGTGCATGTATGCATGCATATGTGTGTGCATCTGTTTGCCTTCCATAGCTGGTGTTGTTGTGTTTGTATCGCTGTAACGTAGTGGTTCAGTAAGAAGTATCAGGCTTTAAAAAAAAAAAAAAAAAAGTATGGGGTCAATTCATTCAACTAAAATTATTCAGCATGGTCGCAGTCTGCTGACTGAAATAGGTGAGAGAATAAGTCTGAACAACATGATGATATAATCAGAGAAGATGTAATTCTTTTCCTTTTTTTTTTTTTCTTTCTTTTTCTTTTTTTTTTTTTATATCCTAAATGGATATCATAAGCTATTGTATTTAATAAAATGACCTTTAAGGAGAAGAGACAACCTGTAATTATATAGCTGAAGTACCTTGTGTATAGAAATCTGCTCATGTTTCATAGGATTTAAAAACAAAGGTAGTGATGACATTTAAAGCCAGCTGCTTGTAATTAACATTGTTATAATTAGGGACTGTTACTGGGGGTTGATTATTCCTCATGAGAAGCTGAAAATGAGGAAATCAGATTAGTATTGAAGTTGTTCTCACAAACCAACAGCCATGTGGATCAAAGGATAATGTAATAGTATAAAAAAAAAAAAATTTTTAAACTTGCTTGGTGTTTTAAGCCAAGAAGGTGGGAATCAAGGGATTCAGGAAGATCAATTAATGTGTTTATCTGATGGGGAGTTGGTGGTAACACAAAAGAAGCTAACCACTAATTATATATAATTAAGTTGAAAACTGATTAGTCATGCCACTTAAAATTAGTATATAGAATATATTATTTATTTTAACAAACTCTGTATGTGTGTAGATGCGTGTGTTTGTGTATATATGTATGCATGTGTGTGTGTGTGTGTGTGTGTGTGTATATATATATATATATATATATATACACACATTCATATACACATACAAACATATACACATATATATATATATATATGTGCTTGGGCATGCTTGTGTGCATATGAGATTAAAAAAAAAAAGCTAGCTGTGTAGTTAATATTAGTTTGCAATCATGATATCTAGAGTTCAGTCCCAGTATGTGACATTTTGACAAGTGACTTTTACTATAAGCCTTAGGTCAATCCAAGCTATGTGAATGGGACAGAAGAAGTGGAAATTGTGCTGAAGCCTATCAGATGGACTGTACCTATGATTCAAATTTATAACGTTGTTTGATATTAATTCTTCTTGAGAATCACATTAAGTACACTATGTGTGGGATGCTGAACCACTTATATCAATATTCAATAAATAGGTAGTTCATTTGATAAAGCAGTTGGAAATCTCATTGTCAAAACTGGCACTGATCCATTTACTTTTAATTTAATTTGTATATGATAAATAGATCCATCTATCATAAAGTATTAGAAAATTTGACTGTCATAATTACAAGGCAACTTTTTTCCAGCTTGGGTTGCTAATGAATTATTGACTAAGGTGTTTGTGTGTATGTGTGTGTGCATTTGTGCATACACAGGAAAGGAGAGACAGGTGGAGCAGAGAATATAACATTTCATGTGAAAGATCCCATTTAAGCACTGCTATACGAGGTCTGATCAGTTAGTATCCAGACTGTTGCCATAGTAACAAGGCTAAAGCACAGAGAGTGCCAACAAAACTGAGGAAAACATTGCAGATGTGTGTGCAGCTGTGAGGGGAAATTGTTGAATCACCATCCATGAGTTATCAGAGGATGTGCAGATTAGTTATGGCTCAGTTCAGTCCATTATCACTGAAGATTTGGGTATGAGATGTGTGTCTGCCAAGTTTGTGCCAAAATTGCTTTCAGCTAACCAAAAAGACACTGGGGTTTCAGTTGCACAAAATCTCCTTGATTGTGTGGAGAATGATGAAAACTTTTTGAAAACTTTGTGTAGGCCTCTGAGCAGGCAACACCAAGCTTTTGGCAAAATTAGATGCAGATTCTCTGCTCAACTTTCTCTGTCATGGCCAGTGCAACGATCACACACTACACACCTTCCTTCCTTCCTTCCAAGCACTGCTGTAAACAGCAGAAGTGAGCTAGAACGTTAAAACAAGGTCAATCTGTGCCAAGCAGCTTTACTCTATGTGCTTTAGCTTCATTACTATGGCAACAGTCCGGATACTTACTGATCAGACCATGTGTGTGTGTATGAATGTGTGTACACACACATTCTGCTTACCAATAATAACACTTCCACTTTTCAGTTTTAATGTTTGCACTTCCTTTTCTGTCCATTTCTTGTGTGACTCAGCTTCCTCATTATTCTAGGTTAAATAAGAAAAAAAAAAAGCTGACGACATTTTAAAGTAAAATATACTGTTTTTGAAGGAGATAATTTTCATTTTATAAGATTTAGAAATGACCACTGAACCAAAATTGACTATTTTTCTATCTTGGTGTTAAGATGTTTGCTTGCCAGCGACATGGTTCTGGGTTCAGTCCCACTGCATAGCAACTTGGGCAAGTACCTTCTACTATAGCTCCTGGACCAACCAATGTCTTGTGTGTGAATTTAGTAGGCAAAAACAGAAAGACACCCCTTATATATAATGTGTGAGTGTCTTTGTGTTCATTCCCACCTCTCTTGACAACTAGTGTTGGTTTGTTTACTTACCTGTATCTGGGATCATTTCATTTGACTAAAACCTTCAAGGCAGTGCCCCATCATGGGCTGCTGTCAAGGAACTGAAATGAATAAAAAGAAAAAAGACAATAACTTCTGAGGAAAAGTTTGATACTTTGTGTGTGTCTGTGTATATATGTATCAGATGAGACTTTGCTGAAGCAGTTTTCTGTGACTGAATGGTCTTTCTGTTGCCAATCCTCATCTGTTTTTAGGCAAGGTAATATTTCCTTTAGTCAATTGAACAACAAACAGCCTAATCATATTTGTATGAAAGGTGACTCTTCATTTATAATGTGTGAGTATACCTATCTATATATATGTGTGTGTTTTTGTATGATGCTCCAATGTGGCCACAGTTCATTGATTGAAATGAGCAAAAGAGCGTGTGTGTGTGTATATGTGCACATTATATATATATATATATATATATATATATATATATATATATATATATAGAAAAATTAAGGTACTCAGAAACCTGGATGTTTGTACATTTACAGATTTTTATTAATGTCACATATTAAATGAAGCGCTTTTCACCTAATCGTGTAGGTTTTTCAAATTGTTTATGAAAAACAATTTGAAAAGCCTACACGACTAGGTGAAAAGCGCTTCATTTAATATGTGACATTAATAAAAATCTGTGAATGTACAAACATCCAGGTTTCTGAGTACCTTAATTTTTTTCTATATAATTTCTGTACATCACCTCCAAACCTTCAAATATATATATATATATATATATATATATATATACATGCACACACACACACACACACACACACACACACACACACACACACAATATTAAGGATTCGAGAGAGAATTAGGTACTTAAGTGGTAGGCACCAGTTTGGATTGAATTAACTTGTAAACATTACCTTTAGTCGAATAAACATACTGGGTACTGAAGTACATCCAGTGAAATATTCAAGTTATGCATACAAAGACTATAACCCTTATGAGTATTTAATGCCTATATATCATCATCATCATCATCATCATCGTTTAACGTCCGCTTTCCATGCTAGCATGGGTTGGACGATTTGACCGAGGACTGGTGAAACCGGATGGCAACACCAGGCTCCAGTCTGATTTGGCAGAGTTTCTACAGCTGGATGCCCTTCCTAACGCCAACCACTCAGAGTGTAGTGGGTGCTTTTACGTGTCACTGGCACGAGGGTCAGTCAGGTGGTACTGGCAATGGCCACACTCAAATGATGTTTTTTTACATGTCACTTCCACAGGAGCTAGTCCAGCAGCACTGGCAATGACCTCGCTCAAATATTTTTTTCACATACCACCGGCACAAGTGCCAGTAAGGCGACGCTAGTAACGATCACGCTTGAATGGTGCTTTTTACATGCCACCGGCATGGAAGCCAGTCAGCTGCTCTGGCAACGATCACATGCGGATGGTGCTCTTAGCGCTTCACTAGCATGGATGCCAGTCATCGAATTTGATTTCGATTTCACTTACCTCAACAAGTCTCCGCAAGCAGGGTTTAATGTCCAATGAAAGAAAGGTACACATAAGTAGGCTGGTTACACCCCTGGCATAGGCCACGGGTTATGGTCTCACTTGACTTGCCAGGTCTGTGACTAAGTCTGTAGTGGGAGTGGTTGGTCTGAGAGTGTAGCGACTAGAGTAAGAATAGCCTGGGCAAAGTTCAGGGAGCTCTTACCTCTGCTGGCAACTAAGGGCCTCTCACTCAGGGTGAAAGGTAGACTGTATGATGCATGTGTGCGAACTGCCATGCTACACGGCAGTGAAACATGGGCCATAAATGCTGAGGACATGCGTAGGCTTGAAAGAAATGAAGCTAGTATGATCCACTGGGTGTCAGCGTGTATACACAACAGAGTGTAAGCACCCTGAGAGAAAAGTTGGGCATAAGAAGCATCAAATGTGGTGTGCAAAGACGACCGTGCTGGTATGGCCATGTGTTACGTATGAATGAAGACAGCTGTGTTAGGAAGTGCCACTCCCTAAACTGTGGAAGAGGTCGACCCAAGAAGACATGAGATGAGGTGGTGAAGCATGACCTTCGAACATTGGGCCTCACAGAGGCAATGACAGGAGACCGGGTCCTTTGGAGATACGCTGTGATTGGGAAGACCCGGCAACTAAAGTGAGATCGCAGCCACGCACGTCCAGCCCTGTTAAAAATACTCCTGATGCATCGGGCAATATGATATACTTGAGAAGACCTGTTGAGTCAAGTAAAACCAATATCGTAGCTGGGGCTGGTGCCCCCCTGACTGGCTCCCATGCCGATGGCATGTAAGAAGCACCATCCAAATGTGTTTGTTGCCAGGCCCGCCATACTGGCTTTGGTGCCAGTGGCACGTAAAAAGCAGCAACTGATCGTGACCGATGCCAGTACCCCCGACTGGCTCCTGTGCTAGTGGCACATAAAAAGCACCATCTGAATGTGATCGTCGTCAGGCCCACCTTACTGGCTCCTGTGCCAGTGGCACGTAAAATGCATCTACTACACTCTTGGAGTGGTTGGTGTTAGGAAGGGCATCCAGCTGCAGAAACTCTGCCAGACCAGATTGGAGCCTGGTGCAACGGCTGGCTCTCTAGACCTCAGTCAAACCGTCCAACCCATGACAGCATGGAAAATGGACGTTAATCGATGATGATGATGATATATAATATATGTGTGTTTATACCCCATAACCACTTGACAACTGGTGTTAATGTGTTTACATCCCTCTTAGTGGTTTAGCAAAAGAAACCAATAGAATAAGTACTAAGCTTAAAAAAGAAAAAAAGAAATACTGAGGTCAGTTCATTTGACTAAAAGTTCTTCAAGGTGGTGCCCAGCATGGCTGCAGCTTAATGACTAAAACAAGTAGAAGATAAAAGACAAAAATGATTTACATACCTTATTTAAATAGTTTCTATTTTATAGCATAGGCACAGAGATAGCTTTGTGCTTTAGAAGGTCACTTCACATCTATGCAATTTCAAGTACAGTCCCATTCCATGGAACCTTGGAATAAGTTTTTTCTACTCTAGTTCCAGGTTGACTAATGCCTTGCAAGTCTATTGGGTTGTAAGCCTGTTGAGTTAGTGTATGTGAATGCTGCTATCATTTGACCTAAATGATGTTTACATTCCTTGTTGACATTATGGCTGGTTACCCTACACCTTTGAACACCTGTATAACAAAAAAAATAAAATAAAATAAATCCTTGAAAAGCAGGTGAAGGTGGATGATAGAAAAAAGATACAGCTGTAAAATCCTGCCTCAAAATCACTTCTCATCCAAGCCATGTAAACATGGTAAAATAGATGTTAAACAAATGAACAAGTTTTATTATACCCGACCTAATGCTAACCCTCGGTTGTGATTTGAGAATGTTATCTAAACTGATTTCAATATGTAGAATCCCTGAACAATGGCGGGTTTTGAACTCCTGTTTATCTGGTCAATATTTTTGAGCACTTGGCTGTTATCATTCTGATATCCTAGACAACATTATTTGAAGGACCGACTTAATGTAGAACCATATAATTATTCAATGCAGTTATATTTATGTTATGTAGCCTGTACTGTATTTCAAAGACTAAAAACAAATGTTTTTAACCCAGGCCAATTGTAATTGAACTTAGTCTATGAACTGTGATGGGTCCCCCCCCCCCCCAATGCATAATAAATATACTTAGGACTACTGTAACTAACATGTCTTTTTATTTATTTAATTTTTTTAAGGACTAGAGTGTGATCCATGGCTGCTAATATTTGCAGGTTGTGTGACCTTGTATAGGGCCCTTGATATTTCAAATTAATTTTTCAGTTACCTCCAGTCATCGTTCCTTTGTTTACCCTGTTCTCTCTTATTATAAATCTTTTATAATTCTATAATTCTTAAACATGGAAGCAGCAGTAGGAGTGATTTTATTGCTGTAGCTGTTGTTGGCTGTTCTCAGTTTTGAAGTAAATCTAGGGCATGGAAGCAACACAGCACAAATCATTGAAAAATAATTCAATACCCTGTAGATGAGTTTAAGAGATTTACTTTGAACATTTGTGGTATGGAACCATGGGGTGCTACAAAATTGTCAGGGTTAGTGTTTCACTTGGAACAGATAAACACACACACACACACACAATCCCCCTCCCCCAGAAAAATATCAAAAAATACCATGACAGGTTCAGATATATGACCTAGTGTCATGTCAGTAAAATAAAAAGAAAAAAGCTTAAACAAATACTGGTACAAGTTTTCATCACATGTTCTTCCAGTCTATGATAGTTTATGTGAATGACTGCTTTAGAATAATGTTCTGCTTTCAATTCTAAACATTATTTCTCCTTTTCCAGTTATCATAGTGAATTTTTCCAGTTCTGTAATTTTAGTTTTAAGCAGTTTGCATTTTATACATTTTTACATTGTTTCATCTCACCCAGCCATAGTAGGGATATGAAATTACAGATTTACAAGTGACTTTCTTACTTTAAATATTCTATACTTATTACATTGCTTTCCTTTGTGTGTGTATTCTAGTTTTCTCTCTGTTTTTTTTGTTTTTTTTTGTTTTTTTTTGACTAAATTTCTGTTAGCATCTGTTTTTGATATTTAATCCATCCTATGACTGGAGTTTTCAACTAACTTGCCATTCTGTCTACACAATCCTGCACCATTCCCAGTTGTGAAGCTTTATTCTTTTTTCTACAAATCCTATTTGAAACCTCTGGTTTTTATTGCTCAAAATTTCTATTTTGAAATGTTTATGTTTAAATTAAGATCTCTCTTCATAATTTTCTTGCAAAGATCTTAAATGAAAAAAAAAAAAATTATTTTACTAATTCCCATTGAATTGTTGATTTTGAAAGTTACTTCACATATATAGGCAAGTTTATTTCATTAAAGGGTGAAAAATAAAATCGTTTTTTTCTCTTTGTTCTGTAGTATCTGATATTGTTAGTGGTATAATGCAATAATGATAATATTGTATGTGGTATAACACTGAAGGTGACTCTATCATTTGATATAACAGTAATATTGATGACAATATTGACTAACGCAAGAATTGATATTTATTATTTGATATAACACTAGTGATAATATTTTATGGCATAGCAGCAATGATGACAGTATTGTTTTTATGGCGTAACAACAGTGATGACAATATTGTGTATAGTATATTAGTAATGGTGACAACAATGGTATAACACAGTAATACTGAACACATCATAGTTGGTTTGAGCATGAAACCATAAAAAATATTTGATTCTGTTTTGTGATTTTGTTTTCCATATAATTTATGTCGGGTTCTGTGTAATAGAGTAATTTAGAATCCAACAATCAGCAGTATTGAAGGTAGTTGTGGATGCTGGGGTGAGGTTAGAAATATCTTATTCATTTCTCCTTTTTATAGTAAAGTATGCTCATTTCTTGTAAGGAAATGTTAATTACAAGTAAACTTAGTTGGGAGTATATTATTCTCTATTTAGCTTTTGTTAGCAAATTGAAATGCAGATTGCTTTAGAATTCTTTTTTTTTTTTCACTTTCGATATTTCTAAGCAATTACCAAATTTTGTTTGCTTTTGGAAGACTAAATTAAATTTGCTATAATCTATTTGTTTGTCTTTGATTCTTTTATTTTTCTTCTTAGTCTGTTATTTCCTGACATTTATCATACTAAGTGGTACATGCATCAAAGCTCCCCCCCCCCCTCACTCTCAGACACATGCATAAACAATTTCCTTTCTTTGATGCCTCTGTTATCATTTTATTCATTTTGCTTACAAAATATTCCATTTGTTGCCTTATTTTATTTTTAAAAAAAACATTTCTTCAATTACAAGTAATCAATAGTTTCTTTGAGTTGGAAATGTAAAATCAATATTAATTTTTTTTGTTTAATTGCATTAAATTGAATTACTTTCTATGAGAAATCTAATGGCATTTTTTTCCTGTGATGTAGAAATAAGAAAGGTTTATTATATTTCCTGTAAGAATGATGGAATAACTATCAACAACAACAAGAGAGGAAGAGAGAGAGAGAGAGAGATTGCTGGGAGGATATTTGCAAAATATTATATTTCTCCAAAACTTAATGAGATCAAAATACTACGTTGGATTAGAAAATGATATTCAATTGGCTTCTCTTGTCCAGGTATGAATCAAACATGGATGCCTTAATGATCATGTAGAATGATGAAAAAAAAAAAAAATAGATAAACGGAAATTTTTTAATTATAAGTTATTTGCATTAGCATACATGGAAGAATCCCTTGAAATAATCAGCTAAAATGCCGAGTAATCTTAATACCTTACGCTCCTAGCACACATGTTTTAGGTAAATATTTTAGGAATACTAAACTTAAGGGCAAAATATAGTAAAATAGTTACATTGATGCTTGTTATCATCCAGAGGTCAAATCTTTCCAAAATTAATCTATCTAGATTTCTGATCCAGTTAACTTGCTGATACATCTAACAAGCTGGATTTCAAACAAAATTTTTTGTTGTTGTTTAGTTCCCAGTTTCTCGGCCTTTATTTGAGCAAATCTGTGATTAAAGACATTCATGGCTATGACCAGACATTTTTGTTTTCCAGGCATTCTGCATCCTGGACTACATTATCTTATATGTCCTTTTCAAAAAATGGTGGAATATCATTGGAGTGAAATTTGGTTGCCATTTCTAGTAGATTGAGTTACCTCGTCGATGCTCTCTCATTAACTCTTCATCATATAGTTAGAGTTCTAGTTGCAACCATCCTCTCTGTTTAGGTCATGAAATATTTTGTAAACTATTTTTAACATGAGATGGTTTCTTTCTTCAGCTAAACATTAAACTGCATCTGGTGGTGAGGTTCCAGCTTAGGAGTTTTGGAGAGTATGGAGTTAACCTTTCCTTACCCTTATTCCTCAGTTTGCTCTAACCCAAGGTGGTAGTATTTGTCAAGGGCCTCAGTTATTTGCCAAGTTGCAGTTAGGCCTGTGGTTAAGTATACAGGGATCAGAGAAAGGCTGACTTCCAGCTATGCTACACAAATCCACTGGTATATGGATGGACATGCCCTGATGTCATGTGAGCCAGTCATTTAATTTGAGAGTTAAATAGACCCTGTGCCTCAAGGGTAAGCTTGGGAGTGTAGAAGACTAGCAAAGCAAAGTGTAAATAAACTGGCAAAATATAATGGGGAACTACTGCTTTATTTCCTCCCCCCACACCCACCCCAAAAATCAGGAATCTTCAGACTTTGGCATGGAAGTCTATGATTGCTGATGCCTGGTAAGCATAGTATTTGGAGAGAAAAAGAGAGAGAAGGGGTTTCTTTCTGAATTTTTTTCTCTATATCTTTGTCTTGTTCTTTGACATTTTTCTCTGAATGAATTATCTGTTTTGTAAACCAACAGCTTACATTGTTACCAGGATGTATGAGTCAAGAACTCAAGATGAAGGCCATTTTAAATATATGTAATATAAATAAATATATGTAGTCATATTTATTTGTATTTAGTCTTGCTGTTGAATTTGCTTCCATAGTTAGATCACAAGACATCTTTTGGTTGGCTTGGAATGAGGATCAAACCCATTAACTAGTTTTGTTATTGTTACGACTCATCAGGATTCACTACCTCTTTCCTCTCAAGTTGTTGATGCGGATAAGTAACAGAAAGCAACTTATTAAAATGGAAACAAAAACACAGCTCACTTGGAACAACTCATTTACATATGATACAAGGTTGGCAGCTGATATTAATTTAAGTACTATTACAACATATAAACAGGTTTTCATGTGGAAGCTAACATATGTTGAAAACTCAGAATAAGTTGCTTCTATTATTACTCTTGTCTAAAGTCTGACTCAACCCTAATTAAGCAAGCTTATAATCAAAATGTGTTCCAGCTGTGATCATCCTAACTGTTTTATATATCAGGGATATCCAGTATGTCCTTTATTAAGACAGCAGCAAAATAAATTTGGATGCTATTTTTAGCAGGTCAAGCAACCATATAAAGGCTTCTACTTTGGTTCTTCATCTGATGTGAAAACCTGTGGTTTACTGCTGGACAATTCCTAATAAATTCATTTAACCCTTTAGCATTTCATAAAGCCATATCCGGTCAAAATATACTACCTGTTTTATGTACAAACCAACCAGATCTGACCTCTCACACCTACCCTACAATATCATTCTCGAAATAAACAATCACATCACTGAAAACTTACAACTATGAAATAATGTAGGATTAATTCAAAACTGTGAATAAATAAGCATTACATTTGACAGAATAATTTGAATACTAAAGGGTTAAACCATTCAGCTTGTCAAGTAGAATTTGTATATATTTTAAAGTGGGGTTTAAAAGTCAGCTAAGTGGTTATTGTATCCCACATTGAGCCGACAGGGCAGAGCTTGTAGCAGGTTGTGACCTTTAACATAGCTAAGTAGTGTATCGTATTTTGTCCTGCATTTATAATAATAGAACACTTGAACTACTGGGTTCTACCATAGACATTTTATTTGTATTGTCTTTCAAGGATTAACCAAAACGAATATTTATATTATACTTTCAACAATTGGATGCATTTCCTAGTAGATACTCTCCCCCACACTCACTTATCAACATCATTTTAACATCTATATTTCCAAGATTGTATGTGTATGACAAAAGTTGTTGAAGCAGATTTTTCTGTCTAGATGTTCTTTCGTTCACCAATCTTTACTTGATTCTAAGCTAGGAAATCCAATCATAAGGCATTGATCATCCCAGGCTATAGCAATAGATGCTTGCCCAAAGTGCTATGCATTGGGACTGAACCTGAAACCACATGGTTGGGGAAATGAACTTTTTAAACATACAGCTATGTTTGTATAGTTTTATGTACATGTATACCCATGTGCGCACACGCACGCATACACACACACACACACACATTGTTGTGTGAGAGTATGACGTCTCCTGGCGAGAATCGACTGGACCACCACATATAAATAGTAGCAATCTGAGTAAGTGAGGGAGTTTGTGTGTTGATAGGTCAAAGTTTACAGTTTGAGTTAGCGTGTTGGATTGTTGGTTCTTAAAAAATTGTTACGTTATGTGTGGTTACTGCTGTTTGTTTTGATTATACTGTTGCAGTTTATATGTTTATCCATAAGGATATAATACTTGCACATACACATGCACCCACCCACCCACATGCTCACAAGTGAGCGAGAAAGAAAAACAGAAGAGGTAGGATGGACATATATCTTTAGCAAAATAAATTCAAACAAGGGCACTTAGAGAGCGCAAACCTCCGCCAAAGCAATACCAACGTCCTCTCAACGATTCGCTAGAGGTGATTTTTAAAATGAGAATATCTGAAATAAACTCAACTGCTCTCACAAATGGGAATACTAAAAATGAACCTGACCACTCTCATAAATTAAGTTAAAAAAAACAACAGGAAACTAATCCAGAATCCTTGTCCGGAACCTGATCAATCCCAATGGTAATCATGGAATGTGAAGGTGGCTGTAGAAAATTTAGTAACAGTAATAAATAGTTTATCCCTATCTAATACAGGCCAAAGTTAACAAATTCACCATTCAAAATAGTTTCAAAGGCAGAGGTAATAAGTTCTACTCAGGAATTTTTGAATAAATAGCATGAGATCTTTTGGTTTTCTCTTTTAAATTCCGGCCTTCCTTTAGTATTCCTTTTGTTTTAGATCAAATTATAGATGTATGTATATATGTAAGTATACTGTAAAGTGTTAATATATATGTATAAAATATGATAAAAATATATTAGTGTTATTTAATTTCTGAATGATGTTGCTGCCATTTGTTTATGTAGTGTGATTTCTTTATCCATCAGTTTCTACTAAGGTAGATATGCGAGTAAAATTAATAATAGAGAAATGAAAATAAAACTTGGGAAACAGCCTAAAGGGAGATGATTGAGAAAGACTTGAAAGTCAATATAAGATCGTAATCATGTAAACTAAAGTAAATATAACAAATAATCCAGAATCCTTGTCCTGTACTGGATTAATCCCAAATTCTAATCAGCTTGTGCCAATCATGAGGCCAAACATCCCTGAAAGTCTCATCTGAATCTATCCAGTAGTTCTTGAGATATCTTACCCACAGGCAAACAAATAAACAAACATGATTGAAAACAATACCTCTTCCTTCACTAAGGCAGAAGTAGTAATGAGAGTAATGAATGTTACCAAAGAGGACAATGCAGTTGATAGAGGGTTAGTTTTTATGACTTTTCTGTTTGTAAATAATCCAACATTTTAATCATACAATTCTAGCTCAAGTAATTTAGTTTTATCTTATACATTTGGGAAATGCTTAGGTGACATTCCCAAACAAGAAACCTGATTTATTTCAATTGATAAAGTCTTTTAGCTACCAAGTTAGTAGACAAGCCTATGATTTAATGGCAGTCTTGTAAGCTAGCTTTTGTGTGTGGAGGGTGATGACTGTAACAACTTAAGGGTTTATAACTGGATGGAATTGATATTTGCCTTTTATCAATCCAGTCTTGGTTATAATAAGTTAGAGAAAGCTTCATTGGGGTCAGCTCTGTTTTTGGTCAATTGCTGCTGCATAACTACTATGTCTGACATTGTTCTGCCAATAATGTGACAGGACAATGTGCTAAATTACTTTGTAAATTGTTAAACTATGGTTGTGTGTAGAAATCTGAAAACTTTCTTAGTTTAATGTATTTAAAGTAACAGTTGGATAGATTAGAGTGTGCTGGTTCAATATTTAGTATATCTACCAAATTATATTTTGCCACAAAATAGTAGTACCTGAGCATGCATTTGAAACTTTTAGATATGTAATTAGACCAGTGAAAGCAGCTCATGAAACCATGATCTAGATTAAATATTTTAATTAGTTTATCAATATAGGCACACACAACAGACACTAAGGAACCTTCTCTGGTTCATGGTACCACACATGAATACATATGCAACACACACATACTAAATATGTGTTGATGTACTGAATGTTGTATGCAAAAACTTCTTACTAAATTAAAATTTATTTGTATATGTGTTTGTGTGTCTATATATAACACAGAGTGACTGTTCTAGTACATCTCCCTTGCCATTCTCCGGGGTAACACCTTTTCCATTTTGTCTGCTGGAACCATTAGGCAGTCTGTTAAGCCTTTTTAGATATTTCTCTGTTGTGAGGAAGAGCACTAAAACAAACACACTACACCCATACATTTTCCTGAAATTCACTTGCGATACATTGTATCATTTGGATGTTAACTTCTTGTAGTTACCCTTACAATACTTTCACATAGAATGATCTACAAAAAATATAGACATTCGACTCTAGAAATTGAAATTTGCAATGTGAAAAATGTATATTTAAAATATATTCTGAGCATTAACTAACTAAAATGAGTTTACGGAAACAGTGGTGTAACTTGACCTGACTAAATCTGTTATTTGGACAGTATTTTGTCTCATCTAACCTTTTTATTCTGGATTCAAACATTTTCAGGCTAACTTTCGGATCTTGTTCAAAACGGGGGCACCAGTATTTTCTTAACGAAACACTTTGAAACTTGGGACACTGGTAGAATGTGTCATATAAAACATCTTTTTCTCTTAGTCTTCTTAACAAAAAAACATACATCGCAAGTTATTTCATGTTAAAGTTGTCGTATTTCTGTAATTTCAACCAATGACTGACGTCCATTCAGCCGAAAACATTAAGTGTCGACTACGTAAACAAACGATTCTCAAACGATTCTGGCGGTGATAAAATTATTATTTCCTTGTCAAAAAATGGCTGAAGCATATTGGCAGTAGGGTTAGGGTTAGGCAGTAGTTAATAAACCTTTCATACAGTTCAGGCAGATGTTAACGAAATTATAAATGGAGATTAAATACGCTTTACACTGCTTAAACTGCCAAAGGAGTAAGTGTAAACAGCTGAATACTTGTCAGTGATTGGTTGAAATTATCGAAATAAGACAATTTTTTTACATGAAATAAATCCGAATACAAAAATTTTTTTCTGTTCTATAACACAAAATAGATAAGTATAGGAAGTTTGAAAGTCTTTCTGTACCAAAAACACTACATAAAACATTAATGAAAACTGGTGCCCCCGTTTTGAACAAGATCCTAACTTTCTTTTATATTTATCAATCTGTGATCAAAATTATGGTATAATGGGGTTAGTTTGGTTGCCTGTTTTCCCGTCTTTGCAGTAGAGAGTCATCCTTATGTGTATGTAGTCAACATAATTCACCATTAGTGTTCTTTTAGCCTTTTGTTGTTGTTTAATTGTGAATCAGCTCACACTTAGTTAACTTTTGATCAAAGGTATTCTGACTGTATTCATCCTATCTTTGTTATCTACATGGCTCTGACTAAATGATTTCTCCTCTTTATATACTGAGTTCAAATCTTACCAAGGTTGATTTTGATTCCTTTCTTCTCTGGATGGGTGAAGGGAGGGTGTTTCAATGAAATATCACAATTATACTAAATCCCCTGCCACCACCTTATAATAGTACTTCTGTCTTTCCTTCTCTACAAAAGTTAACCTTTAGCATGGTCAAATACAAATATTGTGCAGTTGAGTGAAGTTCTTAAGAAACCATGTCTGTCCTTCTGTTTTTGATTTTCACTTAAGTTATTTCTCTGTCTTTCATAATTCTAAAACATTGTCTTATTGTCAGTTACAATTATGCTGATATCTAATTTTGCTAGTATTTTACAAAGCTATGTTTGATACCTCTGTTATTGTAGAAGAAAAAAGAAATGCAATGTTTGTGTCTTTTGTTTCCCTACATAAAACCTCATTGATATAAATAGAGCAGTTCCAATTGAAGATTGAAAACTGATGACTGTCTGTTTGCCAAGAACTTAAGATACCCATGTTAATAATAATGATATATAATGTTAGTGGGATTATGGATAGGATACAGTTTATTAAATTAACTTCATTACTTGATTGATACTGATCATCATATTGACTCTGGAAATACAAAAAGCAAAGTTGAACCATATGACATCAGAAATCTTAGCATAAAGCCATTTAACAAAATACTACAAAGTATTTTGTCTGGTGCTATTACAATTCTCTAATAATAATAATTATAATAATAATAATTTCTTAGCCACATGTATAATTCTGTAGGAGGTAGAGTTTTGCTAACTCTGTTATACAACAAATTATGAACCAGAAATGGGGTGAGGGAGCCACATAGGAGAACTCAGAACACCTCACACTGTAGTACACCTAAGGCATGAACTATCTCCCTTTTAGTTATTATAAGTTCACTTAACCACTCTCATCCACCTTCCATAAAATTTACTGGAAATCAGAAATTTTCTTTTTACTTTCTCTTTCAACTTTTAGTAGTACTTCAAGAAGTTAATGAGGGCTTATCCTGAGGAGAAAAACTCTGTCCTTAAACCTTTCAACTGCTTTAATATGTGTAAACCTACAGTAGTTTAAAGCAACAAATTAGCAGTCTTAAGAGTGTCAATTATGCTGCCTCAGGTACTCATTTCAACTTTCTGTACTCTGAGTTCAAACCTTCCTGAGGTCACCTTTGTCTTTTTATCCTTTCAGATCCAATAACAAAAAAAATTACTGACCCAGGGTGGTGGATTGGATTGGATTGGATTGGTGGTACTTTAAGAACTTCAAACCGGGACAACTTGTGGTATTTATTCTAGTTCTATGCATTCTGAGTTCAAACCTCACCATGACTTACTAGGATAGTAGACTAAATCTCACACCTGGTTTAATACCACCACTTGGCACCTTAAGTATCTTTTAGCAGAGTCCACACTGTTACAAGCATTCAAGTTAGGTCTCTAATTTGAAGATGCTACTTGCTTTCCCACCAATCTCAGAAACCCTGTAATTGGTCATTGACACTGCCTTTCTTTCTGACTAATATATATATATATAAGATAATAAATAAAATGGGGTATACATGAAACTTAATATACTTAAGGGAGAAATAGTTGCAACATTCATAGCTTTATTAAAGATATCATTGATATAAGGGAAATCAAATTGCTAATACCAACAATTGATTATCTAATAAATTTTCAGTTAAAAAACAGAAAAAAATTAGACTGTAAATTTAATGTAATCTATAAGGAAACATTGGATTGGCAGAATTGTAAGACCATCAGACAAAATGCCTTATATTTCATTATGATTCTTTACATTCTGAGTTCAAATCCTGCTGAGGTCAACTTTGCCTTTCATCTTACTGGGATCAATCTAATCAATTATAACTGTCCCCTAAATATGAGGCCTTGTGCCTTTATTAGAAATCAATACATAATGTGTAAAGTCTTCATGGCTGGTTTATCTAACATCAAATTTAAAATATTTTTTATAAGTATAAAAAATAAATTTAAAAATACATTTATTACTTAAAGTTACATGACATTAAGACAGTTTGTATTTTCAAATTTGATATACAAACCAAAAACTTGTAAAACTATATCCACTCTGTAGCTGCAGCAACTACCAAATGGAAATAACATATCTAATAAATGAAATGACTTCAACTTGAAACATAAATTGCAAAAATTGTACAATTTTCAAATTTTAGCCACGATGGAATATAGGTATACTTTTGAGTTTTCCAGTGTGTGAAGCTACCATCATTACAATTATAATACAAAAAAATACTGCCTCTGCCATAGTTCTCTATTCTCACTACCATACTGCTTCCAGCTAATTCTGACAAGTTTTGGTGGTTTGGTCACACATGGATGCATACACAGGCCCATTTTCATGAAAATGCCAGCAGTTTAGAAGAGGACATGAGTCTAAATAAAGAATTTGCTCAGGTAATTTTTTTTTACATCCTCTAGCATCCCTATATTTTTATAATTTGTTATGCACCTATATATATTTTTTAAAAATAGATAATTAGATAAACCACCTGTGTGATTAATAGGCCTTGTCTCACTTATTTGCTTTCAATTTTCACTGGTATGTTCATATACTTTCTTCTTAACGTTGTTTATCTTGTTGCTTAGAAGAAATACTATCTTGGCTGATTTTAAATTTATGCTTGAATTTGAATAATTAAAATCTACCCCTAATTATGAATTAGTAAATTGATTTTTCCCGTTTCTTAAAAATATCCCTAATTTTTACTAGTAGATAATTTTCTCGTGTGTGTGATCTCTCTGTCTCTGTCTCTCCCTCTCTCTATTTGCGTGTATGTTTGTGTGTATATGTGTGTATAAATCAGTCTAAGTGAAGATTAAAATGTTATGCATGGAATAAAAGTCTGTTTAAATTGTTTTATATATATTTTTTCAATTTCGTTCTTTATGAACTTTGGCCCCTTCTATTTTACATAATAGTTGATATATTAGCAGATTTCAAAATCTTAAGATTATGAAACATTTTCTAATATCAAAACTTGAAGTAGACCTTGTGAAAGTAGAGGTATCAACTATTTCAACAGTTGACCTCCTCACTACAAAACTCAAAAGATCTTTCTACAAACTACCTACCATATATAAAATGAAGAACATATGTTCCAAGACTTCAGTTTGTGAAAGTGTGTTCCACAATGAAAATGGTAAACATTACACATAGATTCACCAATGATGTAATTCAATCCAAATTGACATAACTGATATTCTAATAAACCTGGCATGTGTGTGGCACTAGGGCAGTCCTGCCTTACTTAGTTTCTCAGTGAGAGTGAAAGCTGGCATTAAATTTATTGGGTCAGTTACTTCAAATCAAACCCTTACACTATAGGGGGTTGTGTTGTAAGGACACCTTGCAGTATGAATTAGCTATTTAGGAAGTTATTTTTACCAATTACATTTTCAGGTTCACTAAGTAAAGCATTTTTTAATATTAACACATATTTAAATAGTTTACTTTTTTAATGGTTATTTATGATGTAGTTGTTAGGGTAGTGGTATATTTTTGATGAGAATAGTTAGATCTTCTTTCAGACTCCAACATTTAAAACTTGACTTCAATTTGTCTGTTGTGGTCTAGCTTAAGAGAAACATATGAAGCAGAAGAGAAAATAATATATGACTCTCTTGATAATCTCTATGCCAAGATTTCTCTTGCTTTTTACAATCCCACCAAGACTTTGATTCTATCTTCTGTGATGTCCGATTTGATTCTTCTTTGAAGGAATTGTTACAGTTGTTCACATTGGAATTATGCTATCTACATTAATGTTAAGCAAATATGTGTTCATTGGGCTTCTTTCTGCTGCTCAAGCACTTGTTGTTTAATCCCTGATCAAGGGGGTCTCACAACATGTTAGAATCCATTTGTTCCAAGTATGGCATACCTCTATCTACTGGGGGTCCGTATTGTGCACCCGAACATGCACTGATTTACTGGATGGAGTGTATGCAGAGATTTTCTCCAATATCGAGTTTGTTTTTGTGTGGCTGTAGGTTCTAGTGTGTTTCTACAAGGAAGGCAGGTAAAGACTTTTTGGTCAGAATACAAGAGCTGTTGTTCTTCAGCATTTTCATTGGTGGTTGTCATCCCAGTAGAATTGGTGCTGTTCTTGCTGCTGCTGTTTCTTTTCATGTTTTTGTGTAAATACTTGAGAATAGTTGCTCATGTATTTCACTGTGGAGGTTATACCTTGCACTTGTGTTGTGTATTTGGTCTTTCGTTTAGAGTATTCCAGCTGCTGTTATTAACCCTTTTGTTACTGTATTTATTTTGAGATGCTCTGTGTTTCTTTCAATTACTTTAAATATAACAAAGAATTTAGTGAAATAACTTAGTTATCATTCAGCTAGTGTTAGATACATAAATTGTGATTAAGGTTTGGTGGAAGATTTTAATTCAAAACTTATGAAAACAAGACATTTGTACTCAGAGCCAGAGCCGGTTTCAGCTGGGTTGGTAACGAAAGGGTTAAACTCCAGTTCAGCTATTATAATGAACACCAGTGATCAACGATATTCCTGCTATGCTGTTTCATCTTTTGGGGATGTATCTACATTGTCAAATGTGTGTTTTGTCTCCTTTTAAGACAGTAGAGTATGATTTAATTTGATTATTTCTGGCATAAAGAGGCCCCCTAGTCTTCTATTCTAACTATTACTGACAACATTGGAGATAAATTGTGTTTTGAGAATGACAGTGGGGTGAACAGTTTCAGAAATGATGTCTTTAACTCATCAAAATTTAGTACAAAATGTAGAAAAAGTGCAGTAATGATTGTTAATTTGTTTCCTGGTCACTGTACTCCTTGTACTCAGCACACTATTAATCACTGATTCTATAATCAATATCTATAGCTTCACCAAAGGCATCCAAGTTGTTTACTTGCACACACAAAAACTATATTCCATTTACTTACTTAATCTCACTTATAGAAAGCAGCACTACTCTTATTAAGCTGTTGTTGTGTATAGTTAAAGGTTGCTTGTATTGAGGAAGCTGTCTTTATATTCTTATTCTTTTACTGCTCAGTCATTGAGCTGTGATTATGCTGGGGCACTGCTTTCAGAGGTTTACTCAGTCATATTGGACCCCTGTAATTATTTTTTCAGATGATACTCATTTGATCAATTCTGTTTATTTACCTGCTAAGTTTCATGGCATAGCAAGCAACACTAGTTGTCATGTATGTACTAAACTTGAAGATTGCAGAAGACTTTTTCAGTGGAACTGAACCCAAAATGATGAGCTTGCAAAGTGAACCTATTCACCATTCATCCATCTGTATGTGTATGTAGTTAATGAGTTCGCTTGTTATTATATGAACATGAATAAATTATCTATCTGTATTCTATTACAACGTGATAACCAGCTGTTGATAGATATGTATCAATTAATAATGAAATAGTTACCTATTCATATACATACACTGTTCTTTTTTGGCAAATTGAAACAGAACACTTTTGTATGACTATGCAGCATGTTATTAATATATAATCTGACATTTGTCAAGTTTATCTTTCCAGTTCTTTGTTACTTGAGGAATTTTGTTCATGGAGATCAGCTGAAAAAATATAGCCATTAAAATGGGTCCCCAAAACAGAACAAATTCTCTAAAATGTTTGTTTCTTTCTTAATAAGTAATGTAAAAATTGCAATTAGTCACATATTTATTATTCTTGGAAATTTGTATATATAGTATTGTTGTACTGTCCAATGGGTTATTAGATATTTTGTTAACCCTATTAATTTTTTTTTTATAGGAGGGATGCGGGAGGGTGTTTGAGTAGACTCTAGACTAATGAATAGATAGAAATGAATGAAACTGCACTTAAAAAATCTTTTGCTTGTAAGCACAGGCAAAGCTGTGTGGTTAAGAGTTTCACTTTACAACTGCGTGGTTTCAGGTTCAGTCTTGAGCTAACCAAAGCCCTGAGCTAACCAAAGCCCTGAGCTAACCAAAGCCATGGAAGTGAATTGTGGTAGAAACTGAAAAGAAGCTTGTTTGTTTGTGTGTGTGTGTTTCTATCTCTTTGATTTGACATCATGTGCTAGTTGTAAGCAGACACCATTGTCATACAAGCAGTGCTGTTTTTTGCAATGTCCCATGAAAATATGTCTGGGGGGGAAAATATTACCTTGCTTTGAAATAGGTGAAAATTGGTGACAGAAAAAACATCCATCTTGAATGAACACTGTCTGAAAAAAAAAAAAGCATAGAAAAATGTATGTTAAAATGATGATGCATCTTTTTATGCTTGTGGTTTGTAAGGATTTAGATATTTAGGATAAATGATTGGAACCAAATGTTTTAAACTTTCAAACAACAGTTGTGTATTAAACTGTGAAATAGAAATTGCACTTTTCAACATGGATAAATGGAGGGACACCCACTTCATTTAAAAGACATGTTTTACATCAGAAAATGCAACATTATATGGCAGAAGATCTTTGGCAGTAAAGTTAGATATAAAAGTGTCACTTGTCTATTAAAAACATTAGTTTGATATCCACCCTACAAAAGTTGACTATTCTAGTGTATAGAGGAGTAGGGGCCGAAACCGGACGTGGTTCCTCCTGATGATGTCTTCAGCTAACTGGATCCTAATCCACCAAGGGAAGGTATGTCGGAAGAAAGTAATTCAACTACGCGGGTTGATGAACCGTAAGACGTGTGGCCAGAACCTCCTGGAAAATAACCATAGCGAGGGACATTCCACAGTTGAATTAGAACAGTCACAAACAGTGAAAGAAGACCTGCACCCAACACCAGAGCTGAAGACACCTCCGAAAGGGGGTGGCCCCGCCACGTCATAACGGTAGAGGAGTAGGGGCCGAAACCGGACGTGGTTCCTCCTGATGATGTCTTGAGCTAACTGGATCCTATAAAGGAGCTGTTGTGGTAGCAGACCACGAAACATGGTTGAAATTCCTTCCTGTGAAATGTCCTTGAAGTACTTTCAAATAATGGCAAAGGGTGCACGCAAAGGAGAGGTGTGTGAAAACTTGGTATATATTAGTATATACTCAACAAGGCAAGAACAGACATCTAAGGCTACAACATATCTATGTGGAAATGATGTGGTCAAGTAGATATGGTTTTAGATTACTTGCAAGTTCTGAGTTTAATTCTTTTGCAGATATTTGTTGTGCCTGAGTATATTTTTCTTTTATATCTCATTGTTGAAAAGAGGTTCCAGATCATTTGAGAATGTTACTTGAGATACTGAGATAGACCAGTGATCTGCTTTGCTGGTGATTCATTTCTTACTTATAGATATGAAACATGATCCTCATTCCTACCCCTTAAAATCCCCACCAAATAATTTTGGAGAAATTCATTTAAAAGAATAAAATAGTTTCTGAAATTTGAAAATTGGAATTTAGGAATGTTTCTAGTTCCTGGAAATGTAGAAACACCATGTGTGTGTGCTTATATGCCATACATTTGCATAGATGAAAATGAGGGAGTAGGGAAGTGTTGAAATAAGCTCTTCAATGTTGTTTAGTTATTTTTATATTTAATTATTATCAGTTTAGCTTCATGGAAATGCTTCACATATTGGATTATATATTTACAAATAATCTCTAATCTCAGTTTTAAAAAAATAAATAAATAAATAAAAATAAAAATTGCAATATAAATTCTGATGTTATTGCTACAGTAGTTATTTGTATGTTGTTTGTGTAAAAAAAACATGTGAACTGTTACTTCATTTGTGAATAAGCTTGTTGAGAAAAGCTTATTTCTGAGATGCCAGCTGAACTACTGATTGTATTAAATGTACAATTTACCACTAGTTTATTGTAAGATATTGTAAATTAATAGATTTATTTACAATATCTATATAAGTAAACAAGGGTATAGGGCTTGCGCTTGAGAAGTCTTCAGTTGTTTACCATCATTTGTTGTGTGTTTTAATGATGATTAACACATAACTCAGTTTATTTAGTTATGTTGCTGCTTAGCCCACTTTTAGTAGATCTATCAGCGAAGGTATTTCAGCTATGGTCTTCATGTCTTTTTTCTTCCAACTTAGTGTGTGTGAGTAAACTACATTATCTAATGCACCTTTTTGTTAAGGTGATAAGTCTGAATTGAAGATTTGGCTGCGATTTGAGCAGGTCAAATAATTGTGTAGAGCCTCTTTTGTTGGTTTAAGATTATTGCCCTCGGTATTACAGCTTACTGTAGTGGGAGCACTAGAGTTAGGGTATTCATGACAAGTGTTCAGATGATTCATAAGTATATGGGTTTCATGAGTTAGTTAAAGTAGTACCTGGCAATATTTCAACTAAGAACAATGAAAGACAAAGGTAAACAGATTCTATTTGGCTTTGAAGATGATGTAAGATTGTTCAGCTTTTTGCTGAATGATTTGTACAAATGATTTGTTTATAGTGATCAAATGTAATATGCTGTACATTAGCTCACTCCTTCCATGAAATTGATGTTGCCTGAACAGGTGAATGGTGTACCATGCGTCAAGCATTGAAATGATCACAGAGTAATGTGAGGTAAAAAACACAACACACCACCAAATTTAGGAATTGAAACTATGATCTCACGATCGAGTGCAACACCCTAACCATTAATTTAGGAACAAGTTCTGCAATTTTGAAGTCAGGGGATTAGCTTATTAAACTAACTGCAGTACTTGACTAGTATTTATTTTATCAACCCACAGAGGTACGAAAGGCAAAGTTGCTGTCAATGAGATGTGAAATCAAAACAAAGAGCTAATACTGTAAAGCACTTTTTAATGGTTTTTAACAGTTCTTGTCAATTCACTGCTACTACTACTACTAGGATAATCTACTACAAGGATAATCTACTACCCAAGAACTGTTCCACTGACTGTCTTCTACATAGTTTGACTTTACCTCATTTCACTCACATGGGACTTTGGTAGAAGACAATTGAAATTATATGTAGTTGTATCAAATCCCAACTCACATAGATGATACCCCATTTCTGCCAATACTGTAATAATAATAATAATAATAATAATAATAATGATAATAATTCTTTGTACTATAGGCACAAGGCTTGAAATTTTGAGGGAGGATGCTAGTCGATTATCTTGATCTCAGTGCTCAACTGGTACTTATTTAATTGACCCTGGAAGGTTGAAAGACAGTGTCAACTTTGGTGGGATTTGAACTAATGATGAACAAAATCTTATTACGTATTTTGTTTGACATGCTAACAATTCTGCCTGCTCACTGCTTTTATAATAATAACGATGATAATGGTTCATTTTCATTTCCAACAATGGTAAAAATAAAAAAAAAGCTGAAACCTCACACCCATTCATTCTTTACCATTCAACTAGGGTGGTCCTGATATGTGCCAGTTATGTTAGCATATTCCCAGGGAAGGCCATGTGCATGTATAACACACACATACACATACTGGGTCATGTGTTGAGATGTTAAAAATTTTTCTATTTTAGTTACCATTTTATCTTTTACTAATTTGGATAAATTAAGTTTTAACCCTTCTTGGTCATTTCAACTTCCGAATTGCATTCTCTCTGCCTTTCTTCTTTCTAATCTCCCCTCTATTTCTCTCTGCCTGTCTCATTAACTTCTCCTGTCTTTTACTCTTGGCTTCATTTTCTCCTTTCTCTCTCTCTCTCTTGTATTCTATAGCCATCACCATTATTCTTATGGTTCCTATCAGGAATTAGGCAATCTTTTAATAGTCATTCTGTCTTTTTCGGTCAGCTCAATCTCAAAAGCCATCATCAGTTCAAGACACCACTGCTTCTTCACAAAATTACTTGTCTGTATTTGTGAAATCATTTCTTTTTTCTTTTCTTTTTTTTAATATATCAGTTATATCTTTTGAATACTTTCATGCTTTCTCATCTGATTTTCTATTCAGTCTGTGTCTCAAGTTCATACTATATATGTTCAGATATGGCTGTGTGATTAAGTTCACTTTGCAGCTACATAGTTCTGGCTTTAATACTGCTGTGTGGCATCTTGAACACAGATCTTCAGCTATTGCCTTGGGTTGACCAGTACTTGTATGTAAAATTTGGTAAATGGAAACTGTCATACCTACATATATACATACATACATACATGCATGCATCATATATACAGACATGTATGTATGTATGCATGCATGCATATATGCAGATATGTATGCATACAGATGTATGCATATGTGTGTGTGAATATGTATATACAAACATGTATGTGCATGTTTGTGAATATGTATATACAGGCATGTATGTATATGTGTGTGAATATATATATATACACACACACACAGAGGCATGTAGGTATATGTGTGTGTATGTGAATATATATATATGTATGTATGTATGTATATATATGTATGTATATATGTACGTATGCATATATATGTATGTATATATGAAGAAAACAGAAAAATGAAGAAATATTGCTGAACAACAATTGAATTACATCAATTATTATTTATTAATTCAATACAAATAGATTGCATCCCATCTAACAGTTGTTTCTGCTTCCAATGTTGTATGGTATTGTCATTGGTATGCTAAAACATATTTATCATATTTGGTAATAAAACTGATCTGAAACATGGAGCTTCATCAGAGTGAAGAATAAATAAAAAAAAAGAAGAGCCTAGAGAAGAAAAAGGAAAAGTTGAATATGGTTATAGTTATACTATTTTGCCTGTGTGTCTCTTTGGGATGTTAAGTAAATGACTAAATTTCAGATAGGTATCTCTCTTAATGATATATTATTAGCCTTATTCATTCCATAATATTTATTTTTTAAATCTCGTATATACTGACCTAAGCATTTTTGGGCCCCTTACAACATATACCATTTTCCCATTCATTTATTTTTTTTTATCTTACCCTGTATAATGGTCTCAATAGCTGGTCTTTTGTTTTTCAATTTTAACTGACCAATTATACCAAACACTGGACCTTGGTCTATCTCACTTCGGACAACAGGTGGATGGGCTTAATCACCTACTAGTAAGTAAAGAATTACATTTAATCAATTAGCACTTTATTATGATATATACTATTAATTAGTACTATAAACATAATTATTAAAAATTATTATGTTTAATTTAAAACTTTATTGTATCTTCACCCCTTCTTCGACTAAAACCTATTGGCGTATCCTTCTATTATTTTAATTTTTATTATTATTTATTCATCCTATGCACCCCTCTTGTAAAAAGGATTAATTCACCAAATACTATTTTAAATTTCATCATTAACTTAATGTCCCAAAGAGATACACAAGCAAAATGATATGATTACAACCATATTCAACTTTTCCTTTTTCTTCTCTAGGCTCTTCTTTTTTTTATTTATTCTTCACTCTGATGAAGCTCCATGTTTCAGATCAGTTTTATTACCAAATATGATAAATATTTTTTAGCATATCAATGGCAATACCATACAACATTGGAAGCTGTTAGATGGGATGCAGTCTATTTGTATTGAATCAATAAATAATAATTGATGTAAGTCAATTGTTGTTCAGCAATATTTCTCCATTTTCTGTTTTCTTTAAATTTTGATTCCTAATAAACTCATATTTATCCTTGTCCTTACCTATAATTTATGAGCATAATATACTTGCATATGTATGCCCATGGTTAAACATAAGTAATATACCAGTAGGACAATGGATACTTTTATCCCTTAGATGGTTATTTTATATCTGATGAAGACATCAGATATAAGTCTTATATGATGAGAAACCATCAATTTGTCAGAAAAAGCAAAATAAAATCACTACATCAGATCTAAAAGTTTCTTAAACAACTGAAAAATCCAGCAGCAGAAGATTTGATTTGGTTTTTCTCAAACGAGAAAAACTATGACCAAAATCAGGAACTTAAGAGAAGAAATGATGATAGCTGGTTATGTGCAGACCCTTCTGAAGTTCCAAGTATTATGCATACAAAATTTTCTGCAACTGTCATAGTTTTAGGGGTTGTCAGCAATGAAGGACATGTGATGCCTCCTTACTTCTTTCCACAATACCTTAGAGTTAACTCTGCCACCTACATTGAGTTTCTGGAAATAATTATCAAGCCTTGGATAGACAATGTACGCAATTGAAGGCCATAAGGCCATATGTGTTTCAGTAAGACTGCACTATCACACATGGCTCTAGTAACACAGGAATGGATGGGTGAAAATTTTGATGATCACATAACCCCTGACATTTGGCCTCTTAATTCCCCAGATCTCAGTCCATTGGACTATTACATGTGGAACATTGTTGAGAGAGAGGTCAATGAATATGCTGATAACACCAAAGATTCTTTGAAAGCTGCCATAGTCAGAGTAATGTCCAAAATGAACCAGGACCACTTGATTCGAGCATGGAGATGATTTAGATCTCATATAGAAGCAGTTGTTGAAGCTGAAGGTGGCTATATTGAATAACATTATAGAAAAGAAGGTTTATTTTTATCCTCATAGCATTTTTTGATAAATAAAATTATTATTTGTTATTATATATCTGCTTTTTATAAACATAAGTCTGTCCTCGAATATCTTATGTATCCCGTACATACATGTATGTGTCTGTGTGTATGCATGTGTACATATATGTATGTGTGTGTACGCATATATGTACATACATTTATGTGTGTGTGTTTGTGTTTGTGTGATCATGTATATACATATTTGTGTGTGTGTGTGTGTGTGTGTGTGTGTGTGTGTGTACTGGGAAGAAATTGCTCATAAATTAGTGCACTGAATAAAAGTACTTTATGTATTTCATCCAAGCTGCATAGGCACTTTGTTTCACCCTTGCCATTGGAAATGCAGTAAACCAGTGATTAGCCCATTGGAAATCTATAATCAATATTTGAGAGAGAGAGAAAGAGAGAGACACACACACAGACAGAGAGAAAATCCTATTTATTATGTTTCTTCTATCATTGATCATAGAGTGAATTTAGTTTCATTGCTATTAAAAAACATCTAAACGATATAAACCTTCATTCCAGTCATTTATGCTTTGTATTGTTATGACAACTCTTGTACTTCTATTCATGCAAATCTGGAAAAACAGAAATGAAATCCTTGTTAGTTATTGTGTGTGTATCCATCTTTGTGGTCATACTTAACATATGTACATTGTTAAAAAGCATGATGCTGTGACTTTTGTCTGAGAGAAAATCTCTTCATAGACACAGATGAACATCTTCCCAGCAGTGATTCATGTGAAGACGAGACGTGGTTTGGTCTTCTTGAGCATTAATAATGATATGTACTCATAAATCACTCGCTTAGACGAAAACTGTCCCTTCTGATACATAGGGGACAGTGAATGACAATTACTGGTATTATGGAAAGCCTGCCTTATGGAATACAAACTCTGTGTATGCAAATGATACAGAATTAGATTAAGATTGCTATTTATGTGTTATTAACATTTATATGGCATTGAAAGATATAATGGTGTAGTTTTTGGTTGAGAGAAAATCTCTACATAGACTTGTTGTGTTGAATTTTGCTGTAATGTGTGTGGTGTTGTTGTGACTCCCTGCTAGGATGTTCATCTCACTCTTGATATAATATATATTGATTTTAACACAGCATGTCGATGAAGATTTTCTCTCAGGCAAAAACCACAGCATCATACCTTTCTACTATTTTAATCTAATCCTGTCTCAATTGTGTACACACACACACATACACATTTGTGTGTACTCACACGCATACACACACACGCACACACACACACACGAGTTTCTGTCTACTGGATTTTATGCTTTCATTGCATGTTTCACAGGATTAGATACAGAAATTTAAAGGGCTCAATTTTTTTTTCTTTTTTTTTTTTCTTAAAGCATTGGTTTTATTTATAAAACTTCCCATTCAGAATCTTAAACTTAGAAATAAACCATTCTATTCTTGACAGAAATTTAAAAGTTAATTGATAAAACTAATTATCTATAAAAAACAAAGTGAAGTACCTTATTTCACATACTAATTAACATTTTATTTGTAGCTAAAGTATTTTACAATAGTTAAAATGAAGCCTGTCTGCAAATTACATTGTATGTTTTATAAATTAAACAACTTATGATTTTAGAATTTCACATAAAATTTATATATTCGTTCATATTTACATCCATTTTTTCATGCTAGCATGGGTTGTGCTTCTTTCATGTAAAGGATTCTACATGCCTCAAAAGTGCTAAGCCAGCTGACAAGCCATTTACATGGGAAATGAATGACAATGTTCTTGTGAATCCCTGCTGGGTCATGTTCATCCACCTCTGATATTTTGACAAGGGAAATAACAATCTCTCTCTCTCTCTCTCTCACATACACACACACACACACACACACACACACACACACACACACACACACGTTGATTAGGGAAATGTTACTACCTGTAGCAGAGAAATTTTTCAGAGATGTGTTAATGTAACCAAACTCTGTGTGTGTGTGTGTGTGTGTGTGTGTGTGTGTGTGTGTGTGTGTGTGTGTGTGTGCAAATCCAGTCTTAAAGACTTTGGTTGGTTCAGGGTTGAAGACACCCAAGGTGCTGTGCAGTTGGACTGAACCTGAAACCATATGGTTGGGAGTGAACTTTTCAACTACACAGCGGTCATGTCGGACGTCGTGCTGGGGGCTTCCATGGCATACATGGAGGCTATGGCTTCGGTTCCCGCAACGAGGAGGGAACCAGACTGCTGGAGTTCTGTGATGCAACCAATCTTATAGTCTGCAATACCAACTTCAGGAAACCTGCCAGTCACCTAGTCACCTACCGCTCCGGCAGACACTCTAGCCAAATCGACTACATCCTCGCCAGAAATAGGGAAAGAGGGCGGCTTATAAATGCCAAAACCTACCCTGGCGAAGAATGTACCCCACAACATAGATTAGTAGTTAGCGACTTTGGGATCAAGGCAAAATGGGTGCCCAGAATTAGACAGGCTTGGAGAAGAAGGGTGTGGAAGCTTAAAGACCCTGCAAACGGACAGAGACTTAGAGACAAGTTACTTGAAGCATTTAACGAAATAGAAGGGGATATAGCATCATACAACGTGGAAGACAATTGGAGATTTCTGCGGGACAACCTGTTGAAAGCCACCGACCAGATTTGTGGGTGGTGTAAGGTCCCCTCCCAACCCAGAGTAACGTGGTGGTGGAACAAGGAGGTAGACAGGGCTATTAGACAAAAGAAACAAGCTTGGAAGGACTGGAAGAACGGTGGTAGCAGGGAATTGTACCAATGTGCCAGAAGGGAGGCTAGGCGACAGGTTTATTTAGCCAGAGGGGAAGCAGATAAGGAAAGATTTGCCAATGTTCTGCGCCGTGAGGACCAAAGACTCGAGGTATTTCGGGTTGCAAGACAGTGTAGGAGAGAGAATAGTGATGTTGTAGGAGAGAAATGTGTTCGCATGGATGATGGTACGCTTGCATTAAATGAGGATGCAAAGAAAGAGGTCTGGAGATGCCACTACGATAGATTGCTTAATAAAGAGAATGAATGGGAGAAAGAGAGCCTGCCTTATGTCGACCCAATAGAGGGACCAGCTATCCGAGTTGATAGTACCAGGGTAGATAAAGCAATTAAGAGTATGAAGACCGGGAAAGCCCCCGGCCCATCAGGAATCACTGCAGAGATGCTCAAAATATCTGGCAGTGTTGGCTATAGCCTAGTCACCCGTATTACGAACCAGGTGATACACGAAGGAGTCATACCCTATGACTGGTGTAGCAGCATCATAGTCAACTGCTACAAAGGTAAAGGGGACGCTTTAGATACAAATAATTACAGAGGCATCAAGCTGTTAGATCAGGTTATGAAAGTTACAGAGAGGGTCATAGCCCAACTAATTAGGGAGCGAATCAATTTAGATGAGATGCAGTTTGGGTTCGTGCCAGGTAAAAGCACTACTGATGCCTTATTTCTAGTGAGACAGTTGCAAGAGAAATACCTAGCCAAGGATAAACCTCTGTACCTGGCTTTCGTTGACATGGAGAAAGCCTTTGACAGGGTCCCCCGATCCCTTATCTGGTGGTCAATGAGGAAACTTGGGATAGAAGAATGGCTAGTGAGAGCTGTGCGAGCCATGTACAGAGATGCGGCCAGTAAGGTGAGGGTTGGAAATGAGTACAGCAATGAATTCCGGGTAGAGGTAGGGGTCCACCAAGGTTCCGTCCTCAGCCCCCTATTATTTACCATAGTCCTCCAGGCAATCACAGAGGAGTTCAAGACAGGTTGCCCCTGGGAGCTCCTCTATGCTGATGACCTTGCCCTAATTGCGGAGTCACTATCAGAACTAGAGGAGAAGTTTCAGGTGTGGAAGCAAGGTCTAGAATTGAAGGGCCTTAGAGTCAACCTAGCTAAAACCAAAATCCTAATAAGTAGGAAGGTAGATAAAACACAAACCCCTTCAGGTAGATGGCCCTGCTCAGTATGTAGAAAAGGAGTAGGTAGTAACTCTATAAGATGTACCCGGTGCAAGCTATGGACACATAAGAGGTGCAGCAACATCAAAGGCAGGTTAACTAGCAAGTTAGTTTTTGTTTGTGGCAGATGTTCAGGTGCAATAAAGACTGCAAACAAACAGGAAACAACTTCTATCTCATTCCAGGGTGAAAAACTAGAGGTAGTCGATAGCTTCCGCTATCTGGGCGACCAAGTTAGTAGTGGGGGTGGGTGCGCTGAAAGTGTAGCTGCTAGAATAAGAATAGCCTGGGCAAAGTTTAGAGAGCTCTTACCCCTGCTGGCGACAAAGGGACTCTCACTCAGAGTAAAAGGCAGACTGTATGACGCATGCGTACGAACAACCATGCTACATGGCAGTGAAACATGGGCTGTAACTGCTGAGGACATACGTAAGCTCGCAAGGAATGAAGCCAGTATGCTCCGTTGGATGTGTAATGTCAATGTGAATACCCGTCAGAGTGTAAGTATCTTGAGAGAAAAGCTGAACATTAGAAGCATCAGTTGTGGCGTGCAAGAGAGACGATTGCGCTGGTATGGACATGTGGTGAGAATGGAGGAGGATAGCTGCGTGAAAAAGTGCCACACCCTAACAGTTGAGGGAACCCGTGGAAGAGGTAGGCCCAGGAAGACCTGGGCTGAGGTGGTGAGGCAAGACCTTCGTACATTGGGCCTCACCGAGGCGATGACTACGGACCGAGACCTTTGGAAATGGGCTGTGCGTGAGAAGACCCGGCAAGCCAAGTAAGATCGTTGCCAGTGCCCCTGGACTGGTTCTTGTGCGGGTGGCACATGAGATGCACCATTTTGAGCGTGGCCGTTGCCAGTACCGCCTGACTGGCTCCTGTAGGATTTTCGAGCGAGATCGTTGCCAGTGCCCCTGGACTGGCTTGTGCGGGTGGCACATAAAAGACACCATTTCGAGCGTGGCCGTTTTCGTGCGGGTGACACGTAAAAGCACCCACTACACTCTCTGAGTGGTTGGCGTTAGGAAGGGCATCCAGCTGTAGAAACTCTGCCAAATCAGACTGGAGCCTGGTGTTGCCATCCGGTTTCACCAGTCCTCAGTCAAATCGTCCAACCCATGCTAGCATGGAAAGCGGACGTTAAACGATGATGATGATGATGATGATGCCTGTGTGTGTGTGTGTGTGTGTGTGCGTGTGCAATAAGTGCGGAGCATAGAAACCTCAGACCTTGAGTTACTTACGTAGCTTAACAGCTATATAGAAATACAAGTGTATGAATTTCCTCTTTATTTTTAACTCTTGTGTGACTACATTTCTGTTTCTAATGAAATACACTGCTTATATATTTCCACTAATTTTGGAAAATAATCAAGAATTTGAAGGTATTTAGTAAAATTTTTCCTTATTAAGCTGGTGTTAGGAAAATAACAGGTTCTTAGAATGAAAATTAATGGTTTTAATTTCGATATACCACTTTAAAAGGAGGCAATTTTTTATTGTAGAACCAAGGGTAGCCTCAGGCTGGTTTAGTATCAAATGGCTTAGAATATAAATTGGAATTAATGGTTAGAACAGTTACATACTTAAAATTACCATAATACCACTTCTATCAGTTGTAGATTCAAATGTGATAATGTTGATAAATAGAAACTCAGTTTATTATTATTTTTACTTTTATGATTTAGATTGAATATGAATTTCACATGTTAGAAATTTTTTTTTTCATAGCTAATTTTTAGAAATCCTTCATAATTTAGCAGCATGCTTTATCTTCTGCAGAGCATTAATTTTTTTTCCCCACAGTACTACCCATTTTTGTATTTTAGAATTGCTCTATCTTTTTCTATTTTAATTTGATCATCTATTTATTTGCATTGCTACTTTATAGAATATCATTTAGGCAATATTTCTTTCAACTTGGTCTAATAATCCCAGCTATCTCTCACATTAACAAAATAGATTTAATAAAAAATAAGAAATTTCTGCATTGCAAAATAAAAACATTTTCCTAAATGTAAATTTTTGTTTTCAATTACTAACATGTGTAGAGTTAAAAAACTTATTTTGTGAATCATGTATTTTCATATCAGCAAGGCTTATACTTATCTTCTATAAAAATCTTGATACTTTTCTTTTATAATATATTCTCTTGGCTTGTTTCCATTTTGCCTTCTTCAAAGCCTCTTAATCATTTAAATTTCAATATTTATTTTTTTCTGTTTTCGTGTGTGTTGAACAGATCTATGGAATAGCAGCTGCTGTTATTTCATTTGACTCTCATGTTTGGCTGCTTATATTACTGATATTTCAATTAGGGAGCCTTCATGTACTTGTGCACCTTGCTAGAAATACCTACTCAATCACCCTCAAACCACACCCTACTCCCTGAAATAGTATTTCTAGCAGGTGGATTGGCAGAATCAATAGAGAGCCGAAGTGTAACAACTGATCATTGTTTAATTCAGTCATCTGTTGCAGATCTGAATGTGGCTAGCAGGCCAAATTCTTGCAGAACACACCCGTCTACATTGTGGTCACTAAAAAGACACAGTGGTTATAGCTGATGTAGATGAAAAAGTCTGCCTTTGTTCTCTAGTATTTGTTAGTTTTTCTTGCGAGTAATTCAATACATTGTATTCTCAGTTCAGATCACATCAATGTTAACTTCATCTTTTGGGGTTGATATCATTGATAATTCCCTTTCTTAGAATTTGTGGCCCTATGCCAATGTTAGAAATCATATTATTAGTAGTTTTCAAAATCATATTATTGGTATTTCTATTCACTTTTTAATTTTTTTTTTTATTGTAGTGATTCAGTTCTTACAATTCCTATTATATTTTTGTCAATTCTTCACCTGTCTTAATACATATTTATTATAACTGACATAATGCTACATCATCAGCATTATTATTGTCACCTTCATTTTATGTCTGCTTTCCCTATATGCATGGGTTGGACAGATCACTAGAATCAAAGTTAGTATGGCAGTTTTGAAGGATTTTTTTTATCCATCTGCATTTCTCTTTGTAGCTGTCAGTTTGATATTGCTTAATATATTGTTTAAAACTATTATTTATAATATTAATATTAGCTTATTTACAACTTTTCTCATTTCTTAAATGCAAAATATATTCAATAAAAAGCTCCTTGATATGAATTAATTTGAGTTCTAGTTTAAAATTCAGTAAAGGTTCTAACCTCAATCAAAACAGAACTAATTAATGATAGTCTTTCTTATTCTATTAAATAGTCACTGGATATTCCAAAGGGCATGCAGGTTAATGATTTATTGAATTTTGTTCTCTTATCACAATATGCTATTTGATTAATTGATATTACAATCTCAATGCAGTGATTAAAAAAAAAAAAAAAACCCAAGAATGCTCTACCCATTTGCATACTTGCAAACAGTGTTATTTAATTATCCATTTTATTATTGTTGTTGTTTAGTTTACAGTTTTTCTTTACACATTGGTCTGAATTGTTTGAAATACATAGCAGGTTCAGAATATTTTTTGTTTGTTTGTTCATGCAACGTCTGTTCATTCATACTAGCACTGGTTGGATGGGGACTTATTTGTGACAGCATTTTTGGCCAGATGCCCTTCCTGTTGTCAACTATTACCTGTTTTTCAAGTAAGGTTTTTTTTTCTGGTGTACAAAGGCAGAGAGTGATTAGTTGTAATGTCAATGAGAAATGTAATATTCACTTCACTGTTCTGCTCTGACAGACATAAACAATGTGTAGGATGTTAGCACTTTGACAGCCCAGAAATTTATGCACAAGCGTACACACACACACACTCTCTCTCTCTTTCTCCCTCACACACACACACACACACACGTAGGTGTGTGTCTGTGTGCAGGTGCAGGCATGGCTGTGTAGTTAAGAAGTTTGCTTCCCAACTACATGGTTTTGGTGGATATTTGTCCTCATCTTGTTTGTTGTTAACACTACATTTCGGCTGATATACCCTCCAGCCTTTCATCAAGGTATTTTTCGATGTTGCTGCTGCTGCTGTTGATGATGATGATGATAACATGCACCAAGTATGGATTCAGGACATCTGTACGCTGCAAGCCGACCTTCACTGGACGACACCTCAACTTCAATTCCCACCATCCATACAATGTAAAGAGAGGGATTGCTCAGTGCCTAAAACATTGAGCAAAGAATATAAGTAGCGATTGTGATACACACCACGAAGAAATGATCCAGCTCAGTAACAATCTATTAAGCAACAACTACCCCAAAAACATACTATCCACTCCAATTATGAAGACAAAAGAGGATGAAACCAGTAAACTGTCTACAGTCTGTCTACCCTATTTGAAAGGCCTCTCCAAAAAGATACAAAAGATATGCGACCCATATGACATCAGGACAGTATTCAAGAGTAATACGACACTTAGCAAATATCTCCTTCGAGTAAAACCACCAACAGAAGAGAATATGACCAAAAACTGTGTGTATTCCATCTCATGCAGCTGTGGTAGGTCACACAAAGGGGAAACATGTTGCCCCCTCAAAATGAGGCTAGAGGAACATTGCAAAGCTGTGACACAAGGAGATATTCATAAATCGGGCATCATGTATGGGAAAATGGAGACCACCTCCCCCTGTGGGATGAAGTTAAAATAATAGACAGAGAACACCACTGGAAAATACGAAAACTAAAAGAAGTAGCACATATGCTAGGACACAACAACCCCCTAAGCAGACCTAATGCAGATATGAATAACATATAGGAACCGGTATTAAGGAAGGATAGGAAAATATTCGATTTATAAGTCCTAAAATTCACTCCATAATTGCCCACAGGCATATGGTGTAGTGATTAAGACTGCGGGCTACTAACCTCAAGATTCTGAGTTCGTTTCCAGGCAGTGAGTGACCTGAATAATAATAATAATAATGACATTGAGAAATACCTTAGGAATGAGAACCTAGGTTCGAAATTTCCCCAAGACACTTGATGAAAGCTGGAGGGTATATCAGCCGAAACGTTGTGTTAACAACAAACAAGATGAGGACAAATCCGTTATATGTAAATAATGTACATAATTCCTCATCTCTGTACATGGATTTGGGTTCAGTCCCACTGCATGGTACCTTGAACAAGTGACCACTACTGTAGCCTTGAGCTGACCAAAGTCTTGTGAGTGAATTTGGAAGATGGAAATTGAAAGAATCCTGTCATGTGCATGTATGTATGAATATGTGTGTATTTTGTGTACTTGAGTAAAACACTTTATTTCATATTGCTTCAGTCCACTCAACTGGCAAAAATGAGTAGTACCTGTATGTCAAAGGGCCAGCCTCATCACATTCTGTGTCCTGCTGAATCTCCCTGAGAGCTACATTAAGGGTATGCATGTTCGTGGAGTGCTCAGTTGCTTGCACATTAACTTCATGAGCAGGCTGTTCCATTGATTGGATCAACTAGAACCCTTGTCATTGTAACTGACAGAATCCCAGTTTTTTTATGTTGAAATGGCAGAGCTGGTAAAGCACTGACTGAAATGCTTTGTAGCGTTTATGTTTCTTTAAATTCTGGTTGCAAACAGTGTTGAATCCAACTGTTTCAAACTCTTGTTATTCATAAAATAAATAGGCAGCAAATTGTCAGTCATTAGAGCATCAGATAGACCATGTTCTTCTTCTTCCAGTTCTGTGTCTTCTGTATTCAGATCCTACTGAAGTTGACTTTGCCCTTCATTCTTTTAGGATCAGTAAAGTACCAGTCCTTTTCTGAGTTGAATTCCTCTTCTTCTACCCATACCACTCTTTGAGAAATTGGCTGTCTAGTTTTAGAGAAAGATTGGCTCCACCATGTTTAAAGTGGACAAAACACAATATGGCTGTGGATTCAAAAGAGACTGAGGTCCCAAGGAAATATGGAAAATAAGTGTTGATAGTCAAATACCAGTCTAATTCAGGAAATTCTTGTTAGCAGCTTGAGATGAGGCTCAAAACAACCAGTTTCGTTGTCTTTAAGAATTATCAGGGACCACTTACTCTCTCTCTCCTCTGTGTAACAGGATAAAGTTACTGAAGGCTTCTTCTTAAAATGTAAACAAAACTGTGACAGAGACAGTTCATACACAGAGACAACTCATACACAAGGTTTATAGCTTGACATAAATTACTAGCGTACCAGCAACATATCTGGCAAACACATAAATGTGTGTGTGTGTGTGTGTGTGTGTGTGTGTGTGTGTATGTCTGTATTTGTTTTTATTGCTATATCTAGACCTAGAATTAAATACAGACTGTAAAAATGTAAAATGTTTCTCCTATACAGTAGTTAATCTGAGATTTAACACATAAAATTTTATTCATTACCCAAACTTCAGATAAAGATATGATTCAGTATTGAAGTATTGTAAGACAGACCAATGTGAATTACTGAGAGACCTGATTTTTTGATATACATGACTTACACTGGCAAAAATAGGTGGGGTGGCAGGAATGGTAAAGTTATTGTCTTTGTCTTTTCTCTGAACATCAGTGAACTAAATGAAATGGTTCCAGCAGGAAATTAAAACCTAAATTACTTAGTGTACTATGACCATCTGTATGCAGTGGTGTATATATATGTATATATGTAAGTGTGTATATGTATGTATTTGTGTATCTATATGTGCATTTGTGTGCATGTGTAATTGTGTATATATATATATATATATATATATATATATATACACATATTGGTATATTTATTTACGTATTTTTTGCACACACACACACACACACACACACACATATATATACACACACAAAAATACATATATACAGATGTATTTGTATATATGTGACTATCTTAGAGAGGATAGTACCTGACCTGAGGAAATTAGGTTTTTGGTTAGATACATATGTTTGATGAATTTGGAATGTGTATGTGTAATTAAGTAAACTTTTAATGTACAGAGACTCTGTATACACTTATATTGAAAGCATAATGAATGTTTGCTCCCTTGTGTAATGATTAATAAGCAGACTCAGGTAGCCAGTGTTAGGTGGTCAAATGTCTGTATACTCTTTGAGTTCTGTTTACATATGTATAAATTATTCATATGAAATTTCTGTTACATGGCTTGATTTCTGTATTTCTTTTCAATTACTTTATTAAACATGTGTATCAAAATTTATATAACACAGAGTAGGCAACATGGCAACCATGCTCATTCATGCTGGTACAACTGTAAAATGCACCCAGTTCCCTTTGTAACATAGTTGGTATTAGGAAAAGCATTCAGCTGTAGAAATTGTTCCCGAATGAAACACTCAAATGAGACATGATCCCCGGCCTATCTAGAAGAGCATTAACTCCAAATAAGAGCCTGTTCTACCCATGCCAGCAGGGAAAGTAGATGTAAAGTGATGTTGATAAAACTCTAAAGTGACTGTCAAAATGCCTTACAGTATGTAGATTTTATCATTGTATTTAATCAGAATGACAGTGTCTATTTACCATCATGGGCCCTCTGAGAACTAGTGAGATGAAGGGTCAGTAACCATGTCTTTGATAGACCCTCTGAGACTGCTGTTGCTGATAGGGGCTCATGTTTGCTCTGAATATCTGTCGATTGCTAACTGCAAGAAGAGAATTCCTGAGGGTTGGAAAAAGGATTAGACATCATGGTTAGAATGGAGTTGAAAGGTAGGGATACAATATAGCTGATGGGAGGAGACAAGTTGGGTTGGTCTGGATGACTGTATATAAACTGGCTAATTTAGAGGAGCAGATGATGTAGTAATGATATAACAGACATTGAGGAGACAGAACATTTGTAGACAAGTTATTATGTGTTGGTAAGCAACTCTTTACCAATCAGTTGAATGGCCTTTTTTTTTTTAAATGCAGTCTCAGTTGTATGGATAGCAGCAAGAACAGCAGTAGCATTCCAGATATATATGGAAGCAGTATTCTGTTGTGTGAATTTCTAGAGCTTTGTATACCAAGTTCCCTTTAATCGCACATACTTCTTCACCATAAAAATATAGCACACTTCATCAAAGAAATAAGTATTTAGTATGAATTCTCAGTTATTAACTATATATAACATGTTCATACATGGATATACACATGCATGTAAACATGCTACACTTAATCATATTCATAAATACACATAGAGATTGATTCTTTCTACCTTATCATGCAAATAATTTTATTTCATATCTTCATACTTCATTTTAATTTCCTGTGATATAAGATTTACATAACTCTCTTTCTTAATCCATTTGGAAACTGAAAATTTATCAGCTGCTGCGAGGTTATTTAGTTAATGAAGAATATCTCCCTGAATGAGACTGGGGGAGGTTTTCAGTAATAAAACAACTCTGATAACTACAAGCAAGCTTTTAAGTTCTACTGGTTGATTTAGGTTGGTTACTTTGTTGTTATGAATATATTAACCAGATCACATAAATATGTTTGTGTAGGGATGTATCTGGTTACTCTAACCAAAGCATGTTAATTTTGGTTTGTTACTTTGTTGTTATGGATGTATTACCGGATCACATAAATGTGTTTGCATAGGAATGTATCTGGTTACTCTGTTGCTTTAACTAGTACACATTTGCATATACATTATATTAATTGGATAAGTGAGTGGGTGAGGCTGTACTAAGTTGTATCAATTACATGTTTGTATGAACCAGATCAAATCAAATGGGTTAATTATACTCCATTTACTGAATCATGTGGGCTTCATAATGTGGAATATGGATGAAATATTTACTCCAACTGCATATAGTTGAATATGTTTTGGGCTATCTAATATGTGAAGATGCATGATCTAGTGTTTATGATGTTCTGCTCATGATCATAAAGCCCATGGTTCAATTCCTGGACCAAGTGCTACACTGTCTTTGAGCAAGTTACTTCATTTCACATTGCTCCAGTCTGTTCAGTCTGTAATGAACACCAGCTAACCGTTGATATAGCGCGCGCTCGCTCGCTCTCTCTCTCTCTCTCTCTCTCTCTCTCTCTCTCTCTCTCTCTCTCTCTCTCTCTCTCTCTCCTCCCTCCCTCCCTCCCTCTCTCTCTCTCTCCCTCTCCCTCTCTCTCTCTCTCTCACTTCGTGGATGAACTGCTGAGTCAAGAGTGAAATGTCAGAGGACACCTATGTTTGTTTGCAACAGCTTAGGTACCTAAAAAAACCACACACAAATACAAAAGGAAAACAAAAAAAGGCACGGTACAAGCTGCCAAGTCCTATTTACTTGCAAAGTTATGTCTTTGGTTGGCTAGTTATTTGAATCATGGTTTGCCTAATAAACTGTTCATAATAAACATGAGCAAATCTTTGAGAGAAAGAGAAAGAGAGCACACAGCAGTTTAAAATAGTGACTTGAAAGAAGGCTGAGAAATCTTTATTCTTTGTCATGTCTTTGGTCAAAGCAGCTCTTAACTATTAAATCCACCTACTTAACTGTAAAGTAGGTAATGCACTTTTGTAAGTAGTTGCTACATGATAGAAATGAGACACTTCACTGGGCCATAGAGATAGATTCAATTTTGGAAGTAAAAAAATTAAGTACCAGGTTTCTGATTCATTTGGTTGTGGTTCAAATCAGCTGTAGATCTCAATGTATTTCCAATCAAAGTACCTTTACAATGCATCAGCTTATTTGAGTGAACTGTCAGGAATAGATTTCAGACTGTCAGGAAATGTTATCCATGTTACACTAGCATCCTATGTACTTAAAACCATGAAATTAGAGCTAGGGAAACGTATATCTATGACATGTACAGGGTTGTATTGCAGTTCATCTTTCATGGTGATTCTGTGTATATATTATTTCATTGTCAGAACAAACAACAGAATTATAGGTGTCAGATTTTTATTTAGGTAATTGCATTTTATTTAGGTAATTGTAGGAAAAATATTCACTAGGAACAAACAGATGGTTTTTTTTTTTTATCTTACATTATTTCATCTGTTGAGATCCAACATCTTGGGAATTGAATCAGCTCTTCTTTACATACCTTCTTCTGTTATAGCCACCTCAATATATATTTAAAATCATTTCCTAAATTCAGGACTATATTAGTCTAGTTAACTTAAGGTTGCAGCAATTCAGATCTTGATACATTATTATGTCAGAAATTAATTATAAACATAACATTAAATTTTAGTTTCGTAAAGGTTTTTTTTTTAAAAAGTATTTTGTCATCACCACTATCTGCACTCTTAATTTGTTGATATAAAGAAAAAAAATAAACAAGTGAACAATTAAATTAAATTTATATTTTATCTTTTTCTTATTCTCTTTCATAGATGAAATAACTGGAAAAATACAAATAAATAAAGAAATTAGATGAATAAATAATAAAAGCACCAGCTAGACTATTAGTGACATTTGTTGTTGTTGTTGTTGTGTGTGTATGCATGTATGTATATGCATGTGTGTATAAGTGTGTGTAAAACTGTCCTTTAAAATAACCTAAGTTTCTTTTTGTAATGAGAGAGAAAAATTTCTGAGTAAATACAATTTTAAAATGATTGACATGTTGGTATTTAAATCTAAATTTTAAATAAACAAAACTGAAAGTTTGTGTGTGTACACAGGGTAGGATGGGGGCTAATTAAAATATATTTTCTAATTACCTGATTTATTAATATCTTGTATGTGTTACTAAATATAGATTTAAATTGCCAAAATACTCTTGTGGAAATAAATAGATATTAATGCTGGATTAAGTATCTCATATGTAATTGCCATTCCTTTTTTAAAATCTAGTTAGTTGACATTTAAAAGTCCACCTGCTTAAACAGAATGTCAGTCTATCATATGATATGGCCCCCTCCACACACACATGCATGCATGCACACCTGTGACCAAAACTCATTTTTCAGTGGAGTGGTCTGAAGCAGCATGACATGAATGTGTCCTTCAGTCTGACAATTGAACTCATGACCCATAGAACCCAACAACTCAAAAACTCTATGCTATATGCCTTCAGGGTATTGGTACAACTCTGTCAGAATGATGATGGTAGATGGTAGGATCAATAAAGAATCAGACAAAACAGTGATATGTCACACAGCTGGTAGATTGTCATATCCCATTCATTGTTCTAAGTTTGAACTGTTCCACAGATGACATTGACTTTCATCCAATTTGTCTCAATAAAAGAAGCCTCTCTCAAGTACTGGTGAAGAGTTAAGCTACTATCTTCCCCATCTACAAAATCTGTGGATTTTGTCTTTAACCCTTTAGCATTTAAACTGGCCATATCTAGCTCAAATATACTACCTGTTTTATGTTCAGATTGGCCAGTTCCAACTTCTCACACCTACTTTATAATGTTATTCTAAAAATAAACAGCCACATCATTGAAATCTTGAAGCTAGAAGGTAATGCATAATTAATTCAAAACAATGTGAATAAATAAGCATTACATTTGACAGATTTGAATCTTATCTGAATGTTAAAGCATTAAGTTAAAAATCATTATTATGAGTACTGTTACATCACTGAATTCTGGGATTTCTTTGACAGCATTGGCATCAAGCCTCAAATGTTGGGTAATGAATATAATTAGGCAAATCACATCTAATCATTTCTGTCAATCCCAGAAGGATGAAAGGCAGAGTAGACTTATACAGAACTTGAAATCAGTATGTAAAAGAAGTCTTAACTAAAATCCTCAAAACATTTTGTCTAATGCTCTAAGGATTCTGCTAAACCACCACCCTAATGGTGTTACTCAATATTCCTGGCTAATATCTCCATATTTCTGACAATATTTATTCATTTCTTGCAGGTTTTTTTTTATTTACTGCAATTTTACCCAGTAAAGAAAGAAAAAAAAATTAGTGAGGTTTAAAAAAAGTAGGTTAGTTTCTTTTTCCTGTTAGAATAAGAAGTTATGAATGACACATCTGCATTGCTTGTGTAATGTCAATGTTGTTATATGAATACTATTTCTACCATGATAACTTTATGGCACCAATGAAATAGTAAGATATGGGAACCTTTAATATGTGATGGAAGAAACAAATTATTAAGTCTTCTGAAGAAGTGTTGAAGGCGGCAATTTTGCAAGGGAGGCATATCAGGATAAAGGGCAAAGACATAAATAGAATCTGAGACATTTTGTGTCTTGTAGTCTACAATTTTACTATCTTGATGGACAGTAATATTTATTGATTGTTTTGTCACAAGAATTAAAATATATTCAATTATCTGTGAGTCTCAATAATTTTTTTATCACTTCTAGCACTTCAGTGACTTGAAAGAATGAAAGACAAAGTTGGTGCTAGTAAGATTTGAATTCACAACGTAAATGACAATGACCAAATACCAAGGCTTTACAAATTCTTTTATTTCTGTCCTCTTAAGAACAGTAATCCTCCGCCTACCATCTCATCATCATTATCTTCATTTTGCATCTAATTTTCTATGCTGGCATGAGTTGGATGAATTTTATGAGGCAATTTTTAGTTGCCTTTGACAAATCATAGGGACATGGTGTACCTATCCTATAATGGAGGTATGCACAGGATATGGATAATGAAGTTGTAAATGATTTAATTCTGGGAATCTTTACAATTGTTTTGGATTGTGTGTGTGTGTATGAGAGCAGGGATGAGGTACAGATCAGCAATTAGACAAAATAACTTGTTGGTTGTTACCACCACAGTTATGTGGGTAACTTGTATTATGACACTTAAATATGTCTTGTCTCTTTGTGAATGTTGTTCTCTGCTTAAAACTTATGTAAGTTAGCACAAAAATTTGGCAACTTGAACTATTACTATTTTTGGCCTATTTAGATCTTTTCTGGTACTCTCTTGTTAAGCATTGGTTAAGTATCTTTTAGATATTGATATATTTCATGTCTAGCTTTTATATATCCACGTTTCTTTTTTTCCCCCTCTTACCTATGGTTGGTACATGTCTTTGATAATGTTTTATGATTGAAATTCAAGGTAGAATTACTTTATTGTTACTGGTGCTCTTAGGAGAGAGTCATGAACTCCATTGCTTCACATTCCCTTTTACATATTTCATAATCTTGTTATATTATTTATATATAAAAAAAAAAAAACTGCCATGAATTGTGAAATCTTGAATATAAATTGACTGTTAAAAGTTTGTTGAAAACATTATTAAATTCTGAATAACACAAGGAATATTTTCTCATTCATTAAAAACAAAACAGACCATCAAATGTTAAAACAAATGATTCTGGTATTAATTAAAGCATGTTTCTTTTTTCTCATCAAAGTTATAATTATACTTATTTTTGCATTTACTATAGGATTGGTAAAATTTTGAATTTATTTTGAAGTACAATTTTTTCTATCAAAATTATTGTTTTTCTTTTTTTAAACTACTTGGTATCAGATCTAATTATTTACAATATATTTTATGTTACACTAACACGCTATTCAAAATTGTTCTCTTCTCCATAGTTTACACTTGATAGAAATAACCAAGAGCAAATATGTTAAGACCAAAACTGAATATACAATCTTATTCTGATTTTTATAATTATACAAGATTTTTCACATAGCGATAACTGTATTTTTCAAATGAGTAATATGTGCAGTTTGGTGGAAGGAACTGTCATATCACAGTCCTGGAAATACCTTAAAATAATCAAGAAACTAGGATTTAACATTATCCAAAATAGTGTTTATACTAGTTAAGCCATCTGTAATTAATAAATTTGAGTTTTAAACCCAAATTCATTAGTGACCATATATACTCATGTATAGGTCAACTTTGAGACTAATTTTTAAACCTGTGTGGTGGATTGACTACACTCCAAGTCTACAGTTATTCTCTAGGCTCAAAATATTTTCATTTTTGAAAGAATATCTACATAATATTTGACTTCCACCTCAGTTATTAACTTAAAAATTGATCTTCAAAAGTATTAACCTATGCATGAATATATATATATATATATATATATATATATATATATATATACTGGCTAATTGAATGTTTATGATATCATATATATGAAAATAATAAATAAGCAAAATATGTTTGATACTGTACATGAACATAGTAAATGGTTTTAAAGATAAGTAATTGATTTAATCTCTATTACTGTTGATCCTAACCAGAATAAATGGCTTAAGAACAAAATTAAGAATTTGCTATATTTATCTGTAAGCAATTTTAGTTATATATTAATCATATAGAATCTCCTCTGAGCTGCTAAGCTCTCTATAAGAGTGCAGTTCTTATCAGTTTCAAAGAGCCAGATGTATAACATTAGTTTTTGTCTAACTGATAATATTACATATACCACATAACATTTACTAACTCTGGGAAGTTATTTCCAGTGAGTGGATTTTTTTTTAAAACAAAACTGAAAAGTGGAAATAAATTTTAGATAAATGCATGTTTAAAAGAAGGAATCGGATAAAATGTGTGGTATGTGACCTGGGAAGTGGCGCATGTTATTGATAAAAGAGAAGAGAAATGGATATGATGTGTTGTTTAACCTGAGACCTGTGCTGTGATCAAAGGTGTGCTAGCCATGATCATACTATTTTATTTTCAAACATAGTATATTTAGGACTACATTATCTTTCAGCCTTGCCTTGTTTAAAACAGTAGCATGGGACTTGAAGAATATTTGACTACTATTTGTTGTAGTTTGAGCGATCTTGTAGAGGTTAGAGGGTATGACGGGCATTTTAAATGTGACACAGAACAAGGAAGTAGTAAAAAGATGATGGAAAAGCAATTCATCAGTGTTCTATAGATTTGAGACATTTTATGGCTGGTTTACTTCCCCATTAGAGAGTGGTTCATTAAACTGTTTTAGTAGTTAGTTTAACAATAAGCTACTGCATATACTTGAATATAAATAACAAAATTGTTAGACCAGAATTATAGGCTAACTTTGAAGGGTCAAATATTATATTGATTCTACTGTTGAGGCACTGAAATTCAAAGTACATTCCAAATTGATGTATCAGTAGCAGAACTTCAAATAATTTCTTAAATGAACAAAATGGGTGGAGGAGAGAAAAACTAAATAAACTACAGAATTATATTGGTAAATATATATATCATCTAACTTATATAAGAAATATTGTGATGTAAGATAGCAAATTGGCAGAGTTGTTAGTGTTAGATAGAATACTTTTTGCTATTTGTTTTGACTCTCTGTGCACTGAGTTCACATTCCACTAAAGTTTACTTTGTTTTGTAACTCTTTGGGGATGATTAAAAAAAAAAAAGTACCGGTTCAGAATGAAACTGTTAAAGTTGGTCAAAATGCTTTACAGTATCTTGCATTCTGACAGCAACACCTGGGATGACACTATTACCAAGTTGTATCAATCTAAGTTAGTGGATTTTCCTTTAAACATCAATGGAATGCAGAGGAAGATTTGCATTCATGGGCAACAGCTAGTCTTCTTCAAAACACCATAAACACGCCTGAACATACTTATGCAGATACAAGCTCCACATCGACTGCTGGAGGCCCTACGTGATGATGTGATGTATTTTCTATCACATTAATTATAATAGTTATTGTAATAGGAGAGTATTGTAGTTCGCTTGAAGCATTGTGTATTGTTTGTAAAGAGTAAAAAGTTTAGGAAGGTATAACAATGCAATATAGAACAAAAAATGGACTGTATACCTGTAGAAATTCTAATTCTGAAATATCATCGGACTACAGTTTACCAAGTTACAACAGGTATACAGTCCATTTTTTGTTCTATATTGCTTTATTATACCTTCCTAAACTTTTTAGTTATTGTAATGTTTCCTTGATGATAAAAGTGAGAAATCCCTAATGTAATGTTTCAGTAAATTGTACATTAAAATGTATAATTCCTCAACTAGTAAATGTAGATCTGTTACCTATTAAAAATTAGTTTTGACTTTTACATGAAATACATGAAGAATTCGAAATTTTTAAACCCTTAAAAACCAGCTGATATTTGCATAAGTTCAACTTTTGAGTTTATACAGTATATATTTTGTTGATTAATCAACTAATCATTAATAGCTTAAGTATTTCTTTATTACCAGCCATAGCCATGTAATTTGATTTCATCTGTAATTTAGAGAATATTTTGAGATAATTGCTTTAAATTCTTGGTTGAAGAAAAAATATTTGCACTTGGTAAAATCACATTTGAATTAAGTAGTTGAGAAATGGCCAACTTGGCATGAAATTTCTTCATTAATGTTTTGATTCCAATAGAGAATGTTTTGACTAGTTTTGGCTATACATTTTTGTTTTCCAAAATGTTTACATTGAAATGGTTAATTTTATGCAAGTATAAAGAAAAAAAACCATACTTAAACAAAACTGCTCTTGTATTTTTAATTAATCTCAAAACAGCCATTATGAGGATTTTTTTTTTTTCCTGTATAATTTAGAAACTAAATTTTTAAAAGTATTTTCATATATTTTTCTCTAATTTAGAAAATATTGTAAAAAGAAGTGAAAATCAGTTAAAAGAAATTATTTGTTATGAAAGAAATAATAGTAATTGCAAATAAAGTATTACATGATTTTTAAACATCTAATTTATTTTTAATTCAAAAAGTAGTTTAAAGTGAAATAAAAATCCTTTTATTATTATACATTTTAAATTCTTTTTAATTAACTTTAAAAGCATTTAAGTGTAAAGTAATACTCATTAGTTTTATTATTATTATTATTATTATTATTATTATTATTATAAGGAAAATATTTGGGAGTGAATATTCATTTTTAAACATTAAATGTGTTTGTGTAATTTAGTAAATATTTGAAAATTTAGGAATGTACAATTACATAATTATACTAACTGTTATCCTAATTACTTGCCTGATCTAATCTTTTCAGAAATATAATATACCAGTAGTTAACAACTATGCTGTGGCGCCACACCATTCTGGTGTCTACCCTGTACATGAACCACTCTATGAAGCCTGGCACAAAGTATGGAATATCACAGTGTCTAGTACAGAAGAATATTTACACTTGAGACCTGCAAGGCGAAGAAGAGGATTTTTCTATCGGGGTATTAAGGTAAACAAAAATTAGAAATAGCTTGTCATATAATTCTTTTCACTTAGCAGTGGAGTGATATTGTTGTTGAGTCCCAAGTCAGCCCTGGCAGGATCAATAGTGTTGGATAAAATATCTTGTGACATTTGTTTCAATACTTAGGTTCTGAGATCAAATCCTACAAGTACTGCGACTTAATTTCACTGAACCTGGAAATGCAATAAAATAAAGTATCTTCCTTCTGACTAAAAGAATTATAAAATATAGAAACGTGAGGTATTTATTTCAGTATTGACAATACTACTGTCAGATTTCTAGAATATGACCCTTGCAGCCTTGTAGTTAATTTAACTCATAGAAGTTGTTGTGAAGTCATGTTGTTAAAGTGCATTTGTACTAAACACATTTGCAGTAACAGTTTACTATGAACAATGAATAAATGCAATAAAATAAAAACTCAGTGTAATTTTGAAAGAACTTTAACACAATGTGTCTGAGATGAGAACTGGCTGAATTGTGACCTTGCTAAGTTACATTCTATCAAAAGGATAAAAGTTTCAAAACTAAAAAAAATACTTTAACTTCAAGGATAACAAAATGGAAATTTAGCCCTTCATTTTCCATCAGTATTCATTTGTCATGCACTAGAATGATTATTATTGTTGTTGCTGTTTTGCATCTGGTTGGTCCTAATCAGGCAGACCTTTGATGAAAAGTGTTTTTGCTTTGTTCACTCTGCAATTTATTCTGACAGTTACTTTCTAAACTATATTATGCTAAGTATTAATTTCTTTTTTTAAATAGTGTGATATGAGAAACATTTAGCTTCAGTTTCTTGCAGGTTAAATAACCACATGAAGGCAATCTTGTTGGTTCATCACACACATACAGTTTTCTCATTCTATTTAAGAGCTTTCACATTCTGTATAAGAATATTTGCCCATTCTATATAAGAAACTATTCATATTATTAACTAATTTTAATTTAAAATCCAGAAAGAGATCACACTCAGTATGTCAGAAATTTTATGTGATTAGATTTCTCATCTCATCTTGTCCATAAAAATTATGAACTGGGGAGGTGGTAGTACACACCCTTGGTGGAGTCCAATGCCCGCATAGAATGGTTTTGATTTAGTACCTTTTATCTGAACACACATGCTAGGACATTCATTGGATCTCATCAGACCCAGTGTAGCCAGATCACATGATCTGTATTTATTTCTTATGACTAAGTCAGAGGATGCTGGCCTCTGAGAATGGTGGATGAAAATGAGAATGAAATCATGGCTTATCTGTTGCTCCAGTATGCCATATGCAATTATCCACAGACCTCACCTGAATTCTTGCTACAGGGTATCATAATCATCATTATCATATCATTTTCCATGCTGGCATGGGCTTAGCAAAACTTGATGAGACAATACACTGAGGCTGGATGGCCTTCCTGTCACCAACCCTTACTTAAGTAAAGTACTTATTCCTCTAGTCTTTTGCTTGATGAATCACTCAACTGATAAATATGTAGACTCTGCTAAAATCTTTCCAAAGTCTTGTTGTGTTAATGATGTGACTGATTAGATCTTCATCTTTGGTCAAATTGAATACAGTCTGTAGTTATCTATTCATTGACATCCAGTGGTTTATATTTGTGGTAATAATTATTTTGTACAGAAAAGGAATCAATTCTTTATGAGAATCTGAAATTAGGACTTCAATGAATAGTTTGTGTAATACTTTTTTAATTATGTTACAATGGATGTAATTAATCGATCATTGCACCACACCATTATCAGACCAAGAAATTATTAATAGCTTTTACTAAAATCATTTATTTACTGTTAAAGATTGTTATAAATATGGACATATTTTACTGTTTGTATGTAAACTGATTACTATATAATTGAATTTTAAACATTGTTCATGTGCATCTTTATTACATGCATCGCCTAACTGGCTCCTGTGCCGGTGACACGTAAAAAGCACCATTTGAGCATGGTCAATGCCAGTACCACCTGACTGGCTCTTGTGTCGGTGGTACGTAAAAAGCACCCACTACACTCTCGGAGTGGTTGGTGTTAGGAAGGGAATCCAGCTGTAGAAACTTTGCCAGATCAGATTGGAGCCTGGTGCAACCTTCTTGTTTGCCAGCCCTCAGTCAAACCGTCTAACCTATGCCAGCATGGCAAGCAGACATTAAACGACGATGATGATGATTGGCCAATCCTATGCAATAAACTGTTTTATTTGTTAGTGTTTACCCTATTAATAAAGTAATATTTGAAAGAATCCAGGAATAATGGATTAAATCACCACACTATTATCTGGTAGGTTTTCTCCCAAAGTTAACCAAGTAGTGTAAGTTAGTTTGCCATGAGAAAGAGCAGAGAATTTGTTTCAGGTAGGATCCTTCATTGAAAACATCACCTTTTTCCCCAGGTTGGACTACATCACTTTGACTAATATAACAGTGTCCATTACAGTTTGATATATTTTTAAGCAGTTCGATTTGTTTACTTATAACAATATTCATTCTATAATAAACTGTCTCATTTCATTAACTTATTTTTCCAACTTAGGTTCTTCCTCGCCAAACATGTGGGCTTTATACTCACAATCTCTTAATAGACAAATACCCAGGTGGTCGTGAAAAGCTAGATGCCAGCATTCGAGGGGGAGAACTCTTCCAGACATTTCTTTACAATAAGGTAAACACAGCACTTTTTAAAGATATTTTTGTTGTATTTAATAAATACTAAAATACATATATGTAGTTACATATAATCATATGAGTGTGCATAGATTAATATGTATGTACGTATGTGTAGATGTATGTGTATTTTAGCGTACGTGTGTATATGTGTTTGAGTACGTGTGTATGAGTGTGTACATGCATGCACATATCAGTATGTGTGTAGATATATGTATATATTATATATATATATGTATGTATGCACATATATATGTCTATGTATTAATAAAATTTTTTTATTTATTTTGAATTTTAACCTTTGTGAAAATAGTGACATATATGTGTAGATGGATAAGTGTGTATATATGTGAATACTTTAAGATTATATGTATATATCTGTGTGTGTGTGTACGTGTTTATATGATTGTATGTGCTTGTACATATGTATAGGTAGGTTTATATTTGCATGTATGTATCTAAGACATTCTATCCATTCACCGTTAGCTGTGTATTTTAAGAAACAAATATAATTTGTATCTGTAACTTATTTTATTTATAATATTTATTGGTCAGTTGCCTTACAAATAATAATATGTTGTCTCTATAATAGATAATATTTTCAATTCATTCCAGTTTTTCTGTCAGTTGTCTTATGAATAGTGTTATGAACATAATATATAATGCCTTTGATTTCATTTTTTAGTTAAAGCATTACATAACATAAACCATAGCAGAAAGATATTATAGATTTTTCACTTCTATATTCTTTAAATATCTGGTTATAGATATCAGAAATGCTTTTATATGTACTATCATTGTTCAATGATCTTTGCAATTTATCTTTTGCTTTTCTGTAATGTATAGTATTGATATAGCAATTGCACCATAGAAGAGCTATTTTATTGACTTGAAAACACAAAAACTCTCAAATTCATTTTCTACTTATTTCTTAAGTTGGCAAAATTTTTATCACACACTGCAACCTCATCACTATACAATTCTACTACAACTTTGTCAGCGACCAGAACCTAGTGGTGCAGTGAAAATTTTGACACAGAAATAAAGTGAATTTAAACGGCTTTTCCGTATTTTTTTAATGGCTATACCAGCTCTTCCATGATGTAATGTCTTCAGTTTCAAAATATTGGTTTTGAATTGCTAGTTATTCATATGTTTATAATATTTTGTTGTAGGTCAACATCTTTATGACACACATGTGCAATTATGGCAGTGACAGGCTTGCTTTGTACACATTTGAAAGTGCAGTTAAATTTTTGCAATGTTGGACCAACTTACATTTACAAACAATTCCTCCACAAGAACTAGCTCAAGTTTATTTTTCCTCATATCCAGATGAATTAAACCCAATATGGGTGGTAAGTACAATTTGCTCTCTAATTACTTCATGTGCTGCAACCTACATTCTCCTGTTTCATCTAAACATTTCTATATACCATATTATTATCATCATCATCCTTTTTTCTTTCATCACATGGGTTGGCTAAATTTCACTGTATATCTTGCCATAAGCCATGGTTCTTTAGCTAACCTTCCACTATGGTTCTTTGTATTTATCTATAATTTTTTTTAAATTATAGGCTATTTTAATTTATTTTTCTTTCAAGCTTTGTTGTTTTCTTTTGCACAAAGCACATAATGCTATTTGCCTGACTCAAAGGAAAGGTTCTACACTTAATTTAGCATTGGAGGTTAGCAGTAGGTATAACTTTAATCAGTAAAAACAATTTTTTCAACAAAATTCATCTCATCCACGCTACAGTGGAAATATGGTGTCATCTGCTTGAAATTTTCTCTGGCAACATGTCCACACTTGCTTGGAAACGAGTGAGGTTGGTGACAAGAAGATCATCTAGCCATAGAAAGTCTACCTCAACAAATTTTGTCTGACCATGCAACCATACGTGGAAAAGGGAATATTTAAATGGTGGTGCTTATATATGCATGCATGCATGTGTGTGTGTGTAATTCCAACTTCTGAGGTTTGTATTTGCTTGTTTACGATGTCTACGGAAAGAACTTGCTGAGTGAAAAGAAACAATTACAAATTCCATTGCTCAAAAGCTGACTGAACAAAAATTTTATGCTTGGATATGTATTACTGTTTTTATACTTGTATGCACACACCTACCTATCAATCTACATACCTGAAAATTTACACTTTCTATTGTCAAGGCAGTTAGCGTTCATTATGTTGTCAAATACTGAGCTGTACCTGCAGTTAAACACAGACTTCTAGTTTATGAAATCAACTGAAGTTTGATTACAGTAGTGTATGTAGTTTCAAAGATGAGGAAGTTAAACTCCAATACTGCCATTGATACCTTTTACATAAATCACATTGCCTCTATCCATCTTAGTAAGACTTGCTTGACTAATTTAGCCAAAATTTGCTAACCTAATTTTCTCATATTATGCAAGTTTTCCAGTATTGTATTATAATAAAGGGCTGACTAAATAAAATAAATACAAGCTTCATCCTTCATCATCATTTAATGTCCATCTTCTATGCTGGCATGGGTTGAATGGTTTGACAGGAGCTAGTAAACCTGTAGACTGCACCAAGTTTCACTGTCTGCTTTGGCATGGTTTTATAGCTGGATGCCCTTCCTAACGCCAACCACTTTACAGAATGGGCTGGATACTTCTTTCATTTTTATTGCATATGTTTTGTGTGCATTTTTGGCTGGACATACTATTCTATGTACTTGAATTTACACAACTACTGAAATATATGCTAGGTCTTCTCAAACTGACACTTTATTCAATATATACTAGGTTGTCATGGACTGGCACTTTATTCAAAAGGAGTGTTAGCTCAGTTAATCAAAAAATTCATTAATTATGCTGTACTTCTGTTGTACACCAAAGAACAAGAGATAAACTCACAGTGATCTGTGGTGTGTTTGCAATTCCTATTCACCTAAGTTTTACTACATATGGTTAAGCATGAAGCTCAAATTGCTTCATAACTATTTATGTGGCATTGTGGAAAAGGGAGGAGGAAGAGAAATTAAACTTTACTAAACAAGAATATTTGTAATTTCAGCTGTTTCTTTCACCTATTTTCTCAAGATACTACATAATATTTGTATTTTAGTAACATACAGTATTTTAATATTTTAAAACTTCTACAAAGTCAATTACGTACTAATTTTTGCTATATCGAGTATGTTGAATGACCACACAAAAGTGATTCCTTGAGATTTTCCTTGTCTGAAGTGGGGAAAGAAAAAACACACTCAGTAATTTATATAGTCTCCATTTTAAAGCACAAAGAGTATTTGGCTATTATATTTCTTTTTTTGTTTTATTCTTAGAATCCTTGTCGAGATAAAAGACACTTGGCTATTTGGTCACCCAGAAAAGTATGCAATACCCTCCCTCATCTGATTGTTATTGGACCTCAGAAGACAGGTAAGTCTTGAAAAATGAACAACTACAGGAAATTTTAGGTATTACACTTACCTTTGAGTTCTCATATAAAGAACCATTGGTCTGTGTGTGTGATGTATATGACGTCCATATGTGTCTATATCACTTGTATAATATATAACTTCAATGGAAGAAGGCAACAAATATATAGTTTATTAAGAGGTGAAATAAGATTGTGATGTCTTGCTTAAGATAGTTTTAAGCTTTTTAAACATGTCCAACACAATGGTAAAGACAGAAAGATTATGTGGATGCAAGCTCTGTTTTGTTTTCTCATTAATAAAGGAAGAGGTGGCAAAAAATTCCCCTAATATTTTAGTGGAATGTGGGGTCAGCTAAGGACACTTGAGTGAATGAGCTGTAAAAAAGAAAATATTTAGCTACTTTTAGCAGTAATTTGTGTTTTATCTTTGTTTTTATTTCATCTTTCTTAAATATGTTATTGTTATAAAGTGTTCTTTATATTTGTTAACATCAATTATTGTAGATTGGCAGAATTATTAGAGCATCAGATAACACATCTTCTGGTATTTCTTCTGATGCCTTATATTCTGAGTTCAAATCCTCCTGAGGTCAACTTTGCTTTTCATTCATTTGCCATCATTAAAGTAGCAGTCAAGATTCTAGTGTCGGTGTTAATAACCCCTCCACCCAAAATGCTAGCTTTGTGTCTAAATTAGAAACAATTATTATTACTTTCATTATAACTGAAACGCAACCAATTTTGAACACCAAATACACGTAGATGAGGGCCTTACAATTGCCCATGGTTGCATGTGTTGTTCACACATATGATGCGGAATATGAACGTAAATAAATTAATTAAAAAGTCTCTATCTGATCTGATATAAACGAAATTGTTACAAACACATATGGACGCACATACTTACATACAAGCACGAACACATAAGTGCGTGCACACATACGAGCTTGCACACACTCACATGCTCATACCAAACAGTTTCGAAACAACGCCAAAACAACGCCAGATCATACATTCAAAATAAATGGAAGTGGAGAGACAAGTTACTGAAGAGATTGCAAGAGTGCAATGAAATAATTTAACAAAAAACTATACAAAAAAACTATATAAATTAATAAAGGACTGAACCAGTGCGGGTGTTTATTACCGGCATAATGCCTCTCCCATGGTTTAATTGTACTTTTATTATATTTTTTAGCTAATAAATGTGTGCTGTCAAAAAGCATTTTAAAAGAAGCTGAAACTGGTATTTGATAAATACATCACCATAACATACATTTGATATACTTGATACAGAATGTTATAATAAGTCATATATTGCCAGATTAGGTTCTGATCGAAGCTTACTCAGCAAAAGTATAATTTGTCAATAATTGATACAGCATGCATTCTAAATACGCAATAACATCATTATGACATGTCCTATGTATAATACTGTTGTAGTGAAACATACATGACAATATACATATTTTATTCAATAAACGTTTTCTCCATATACCAAAACATATTTTTGAACTTGTAAAACAATGAAGTTCAGTGAAGACTAAATATTTTTGTTTTTTCTTTTGATTAGGTACTACTGCTATTTACACATTCCTGAATATGCACCCTTCAATACGAAGCAATGTGAAACAGCCTGTCATCTTTGAAGAACTCCATTTCTTCAGTAGTGATCAGTACTACAACAAAGGATTAGATTGGTGCGTTGCCTGTTTATTATTAGTCTTCTAGCAGTGCCAAATTAGGTTACTTGTATGTAGCACCTGATCAGCCCTGACTGGGCTGACCTATTACCAAAGAATTTCCATCTATGACTCTTTCTCATCATTGTCCAATGTGTCCTTCTTTCCCAAGGTGTTAGATATAATTTGAGACAGATTTTGTTGCTATTTCTAGCATGTAAATCAACCATGTAGATGCACGTGATTAGATTTTACCTTTCAACCTTTCAAGGTAAAAAAAAAAAATACAAAAACAAATCCAAGGCAGTGGATTGGTGGAATTGTAAGTCAGACAGTGTAGCTTGCAGTATCTGTTCTGGCCCATTACATTCTGACAGCAGTTCCTGGTTGACACTGATGCCAAGCTACATCAACCCTAAGCGATGGCCTTTCCTTGGGCAAAATTGATGGGTGGAGAGAGGAGACTTGCAAGCTTGAGCATATCCAGTCTTTCAAAAAACTTTAACCGAGGCTTGTGCACACAGGTACAGACAGATGGTCAACTTTTAGAGAGGTCCTTGATTTTGCATTCTTATGGAAAAACCTGTTTGCACCTCAGAATAAGCAATTATTGTTGTCATTTCTACTTAAGCAGGAAAGTTGCTGATTATTTACTCGGTAGTAACTCTGGATATGCCATTGAATTCACATTCTGTTTGATTTGCTTAATGTATCAACCAGTTCTAGTATCCCACCTCTCCTTGAAAATGAGATTACAAGTTTTAAATACCTAAATGGCTAAATAAAATACCCACAGTAAACATGGGATAGCTAGAATTTGAAAATTTGAGCAATGAAATTTCAACTTATCAGACATAGCTATTGTTTCTGGGTAGTATTTATGGATCCTTAAAGGAGTTTGTTTCTATGTAAGTTAATCTAGTACTGTAGTTAAAGTAAAATTATATCGTAACCAATGTTTTTTGATTTCATTTTGTATAAAGTCTATTGCAGCATACTTAGTCCCTCTGGAGCTGACATAGATCCTTCAATTTTCTAACTGTATTACTGAAAAATAAACTGAGTTATAATGCAATTATTTTAATACATGTAATTCAGTGAAGGTTTACAAAGCAAAACACTGATTGTAATGTAATTTCTAAGTTAGAAATGCAAGTTATATGATATCAGACAATAGGATTTATACAAAATGGTTTGTGGAAAATTGTTCTCAAACTATACTGCCAAATCCAGCATATAATTTTTAATTTCAGGAATAAAAATAGATCAATATTGGGGATGGGCTTAGCTGTGATTAAGGAATTTACTTTGCAACCATGTGGTGGTCTCAGGTTCAATCACACTCTGTGGCACCTTGGGCAGATGTCTTCTGCCAAAGCCTTGGGTTAATCAAAGCTTGGTTAGAAACATTTGTGTTGACAGAAACCATGTAGAGGCTTACTGTCTGTATGTGTGTGTCATGTCGTGTTGATGAAGGATGACAAAATATTGGTATGTTGAACAAAAAAAAACAAAAAAAAACAGCAAAATTTGGTATTTCAGCCTGCCATGGTTGTTTCCCTTTATACCTAGTAGACTATTTCAGCATTCTCTAATGTTAATAAATTACATATCAAAGTACAAAAGTCAATATAATCAGCTAAAACTATCAAATGTAGAGCTCCAACATGGCCACATAAAAAAAAAAAGGTATTTATGATTTTAATTTAGATAAATTTTTTTCTTGTTGCAGGTATATGAATGCCTTTAAACTAGATAACCCAAACCAAACAGATATAATATTCTTTGAAAAAACTGCTGCCTATTTTGATAATCCAATGGCACCAATGAGAATTGCTAGTTTAATTCCTGATGTAAAACTGGTTTTGATTCTCCTTGATCCTATTAAACGAGCATATTCTTGGTATCAGGTGAGTTAAATGAGGACCTTTTATTTTAAATGTACTGATGGCCATCAATTTATGTCACTGGCCCCTCTGAGATATTTTCTTCTAGTTTCTTTATCTTTTTATATTTAATAAATTATAAAGTCTGCACAGGTAATGTAGTGGTGGTCAATCAAATAACTGTTGTCTATTTAAAAAAGAACATCTGTATACATTTAAGTAATTTTTGAAGAAGCAAGTACAGGCACGATCATGTTGATAAGAAATTACCTTCACTATGACTTGGTTTCAAGTTCAATTTCACTGCATAGCATATTGGGCAAATACCTTCTGCCTTACTCATGTGTAAACCCAAGCCCTTTCAGTGATGTTGGGTAGAGATAACTCATGTGGAAGCTCGATGGATGGGTTGTACCTGTTCTTGGTTGGTTGACTTAACCTGTTGCCTGGTTTAACCACTACCTGGCCCTTAGGTACCTTTATATGAGTCCACTCTGTTTCCCTTCCTGGTCTCAGAAATCTTGCAAAAAATCATGTGTTGTCCTTCATCATCTGATTAATTTTAATGATTAATTTGTTTTATTAGATTACTGGCAGAATTATTACATAATGTAAAATACAACGTCATTCTTGTGTGGTTTTTGTCATTGTGGACTCCTTCTGATCCCTTATTTTTTTCTATATCTGTAGCATGCACGAGCCCACCAAAATCCAGCCTCTTTGAATTATACATTTTATGAGATAATCACAGCTGGAGAAGGAAGTCACAAAATTCAGCGAGATCTTCGGAATCGATGTCTGAATCCATCTCTGTATGCTCAACACTTAGAACGCTGGCTTGATTACTTCCATCCATCTCAGGTAAGAAGTTTTCTAGTTACTTTTTATTAAAACATGAAACCCTTTTTTCTTGTTAATGTGGCTTGTCATCATTATCATCCTTGCACATGTTAAGTTCTCTGTTTGGACAAATGCCACAGTCTGATGTTTTCCTCATCCATATTTGGGTACTGAAGAATTTAACAAAATCTTTAATTTCAACTTCTGCACGGTCTTCTCCGTTTTTTCTGAACGTAGTATCCACTCTGTTAATTTGGTATTCCATTTATTGTCCTTTTTTCTAAACACCTACCTTGGACAAATAATATGCTTAAAGGATAAAAATCAGACTAGAGAAATTGAATGTTGAATTCAATTAGGATGGGCAGCCTTTGGTAAATTGAATCACATCATGAGCAGTAATTTACTCATATGTCTAAAAAGAAAGGTTTTCAACCAGTTTGTGCTGCTTACAATTACACATGCATCAGAAACATGGACTACCAACAAAATCAGTGAAAATAAATTAAAAGCAACACAAAGAATCATGGAAAGGAGAATGCTGAAGATTAGCAAAATGGATAAGTGGAGAAACAACAGGATAAGAGTGGCAAAAAGTTTAACGGATAATATCGGAGGAAAAAAATGTAGCTCACTCAGATAAAATAAGGGAATCAAAATTGTTTTAACTGAATACAATCTTTTGGTTGTCATCATCTTCAGTAATAGCATCAAGGTCATTGGTTTTTGTTTTTTGTTTTTTTTTTCTTATTTACTGAACTGTATCAATATGACTGGAATGAAGCGATGTGTAAGATATTGAAACACTTGTTGTGATTCTGCAGTTTTGGGGCTGGAACTATTTGAAAATGAGCTGCGCCTTTCATTGTGCCTTCTTGAGCATTGTATCTTGTCTGCCAACAATTTTACCATCACAATGTTTTGCGAAATTCATGTTCCCTCTCTCCCACTTACTTGCACTCTTCCAACACTAACATGTCATGGGTTTTTCCTACTGATAAATTTGAACCCAGCATTGTGAAATTGACAAGTATCTTGTCAACAAGCTTAAGTAAATATTCATCAGTTAATTAAACTTTTTATTGTGAAAATCAGATATATCCTCTCAAAATTTCATTACTCGTAACTGTGGAAAGCAGTTTGATATACTGATCTATCTTTTGATGAGGAATGTCATATTCCAAACTACTTTTTTGTTGAGATATGTCAAGTTTATTGAGACAGCATGACTTGCAGACAATATCATTTCTATTTTTTGGTTGATATTCAACATCATTACTGGAATAACCATGAAATGTAATTTTGCAGTCAAAGGTTATGTATTTGAAGTCTGTAACAATGAATTCTACCTCTTCATAGTATCTGTTTGCAAAGATGACAGTGGCACTAGAAATCATTTCCCCAGCCTTTATAAATCAGTAGATATATATTTTTATATACAACATATTATGTTGATATGTTATTTGTCATACCAACAGACAACTATCTCTACAAAAAGTCTTTACTCTCTGTAAAGAAGTGTCAGATGTGTGTTTGTGTGTGTACGCATGCATGCATGTGTGCACACACACACACACACATACACACTGGTTTAGTCTTGCTGAAGATACAGCATAGCTAAACAGTTAAGCAGTTTGCTTTCTGATCAAAATGTCTTGGGTTGAACCAAGCCTTGTGTATGAAATTTGGAAAACTGAAGCTGTGTGGATTATCTCTGTAATTGTGTCAAAATACACCCATTTCACTCTGTGAAGTGGCTGGTGATAAGAAGGACATCCTGCTGTGAAAACCACGCCAAAAGTGGAAGATGCTCCTGACCCATCTTGGAAGAGAGTAACTCAAAATAAGAACTGACTCAGACCATGGTGGTCCTTATAGCTCATGCTAGCAAGGAGAGCAGACAGATAAGAACGATGATGATGATTCTGGAAAGCTAAAGCAATTAACATGAGAATATGGAAACAGGTTTTGTATCCATTTGGCATGGAAGTTACTCACTTGGAATATTAAGAGGGATAGTTATATACAAGCAGTGTTACATTCATTTTTATTCTCAAGAAAATCAGCCTTGATTGAACAAACCAATGATGAAAGGTATTCCAGTCATGACCATCATGTCTTTTGTATTTCAAGGACTATATTGTTCAGTGTGATTTGAGGGAATTGGGCAGTTATTTTTAAAGGGTCATGTTATTGTGTAGGGGTGTGCTCATTGATCTGGCCACATAGTTTGAACAGCAGAATATCAGATAAGCAGTACAAGTGAAATGAAATGGCTTTGATGGGAGATTGAAACCATCTTGAAGTCTCACCTTATTCAGGAACTTACATTATATCCTTTATTGGTCTATAAAGGCAATCCTCTTCAAGATGTATACATTTGAATTTTCAAAAGTCTGGGGAGTTGAAAAATCTCTTAATTTCATGCACACATAAAACAAGTAGAAGCAAAAATTGAATGTATGAATTTTGGGGACTGCCTGTACCAGCATGATCTCATTAGTGTAATCTCCACAGCAGTTTCCACAAGAAACTACCAGTTAAATTCCTTACTGTTTTATGGTGGAGCTCGTTCACTCAATATGTAAGTTAACAACCTCCACCATTGTATTACTTTGTGATGTGTAACTTTAATTTACATTGAGATTGTTGTTATACAATTGAAATTTAATATTTTATTCAGTATACATTCAATGTTGTTGCGATTTGATAACTTCTGACAAGTAATATAAATATAAAAAAAAAGTAATTTCATTAATATATATATATTTTTTTCTCTCTCCCCAAACTTCCAGCTACTTATCCTTGATGGTCAAGAAATAAAGGACAACCCACCATTGGTTATGTCTAAAATACAGAAGTTTATTGAAGTGAAGCCTTATATTGATTTTAGAAAACTATTACGGTGAGAATTTTATATTAATTTCATTTGTTACTTAACTTTTTTAGAGATTTCCACACTCTGTGGAAGTTTATTATTTTACATATTTCTCTACTGGATGCTATTTGGGTGACTTTTTTCAAACCTTTGTCTATACCATTTGAAGGTATAGCCATGTTATTAAGAAGGTTACTTTGAAGCCATGTGGTTTCAGCTCCATTTCCATTGCATGGCTCTGTAAGCAGGTATCTTCTGTCACCTCAGAGTGACCATTACCATGTAAGTGGAATTGTAAATGGAAGCTTTAGAAAGCCTGTTATGTCTGTGTTTTCCCAAAAAAACTGGTATTGTGTATGTGACCATGTCTTTGTTTACAATCTGCTATGGAAATGTTTATAGCTATTGAGCTGTTTGTTGTTCAAAGGACTGAAGGAAATTGTACCTTATTTGAAACAAAAGAGGATTGGCAACAGGAAGAGCATCTGGCCATTGACTCATGCCATCCTGGGTAAAGTTGATGTTAAAATGCTGATGGGGATTGCAGCTTGAAATTGTTTGGTATTGTAATCTAAAACAAATCTGTTTATTTTAGTTTTTTAAGTGTTATTTTAGTTTTTTAAACAACCATTAATACATCAAAAAACACGAGAGCTGTTCCTGTGTACCACATGTTTGTAAGAAAACCTCACCATTTTCAGGAATTGAAAAGATAGATGTATCTAGTCAAGTATTTGTGTTACATATTTTTGTAGGGAAAATATTGAATTGTTAGGTTCTTATTGTAACAAAGCATGATGCAAATAAGTTTCAATCATTCGTAACACAGTTTTGACGAAGTCCAACTGTGGCTTATAATGTATCAGGTTCATTTCTGCGTGTAGCAAAAGATGAAAATAGATGTTAAATTCATAATGATAATGACTGCAGCTGTCATGTCCAACTAGATTTTTAGAGCAAATATTTTATGAAATCTAATAATGGAAATTCTCTCTAATTAATTATGCTGTTTAAATGTAGAAGTGAGAATACATTTTTTTAAAATACAGAAGATAATGTTACCTTAATTCTTGGTAGATGCCATTTCTCATCACTAACACGTGCGCACACACACACACACACACACACACCCACACACTTCTAATTCTTCTGGGGAAAAGTATGAATGTTGCAATTTCCATTTCTCCTTCTTAAAATATGAGTATGATGTTTGTATCTAATGAAAAGAGACTAGTATTTATTGATCAAATTTCACAAATGTTTACTTTTTATTGTATTGAAATAAAACCTAAAACTTGCATGTTTTCCTGTGTCGTTTTATTCAGTTACATTATTCTGATCCCTATGGCTGTTTTGTTCTGTAAATCCATAAACTCTTGCAGTGATACAATAAATAAAGATGCTTGTGAAGCTAATAGTAACATATAAAAAAAAAACTTCTGATGAAATTGGTGACTTATAAATTTTTCTAACCTATAATTTCCTCTCTGTTGTAGTTATGATGCCAAGAAGAAGTTCTACTGTCAAGTCTTGTCAACAGATAACACCAAGTGCCTTGGACCAGGCAAGGGCAGAGTATATCCTCCTATGGAGGAATCAGCATACAGATTCTTGAAAATGTTCTTTCGCCGACACAATGTAGCTCTATCAAAATTACTTATGAAACTAAACCAAGCCACTCCAGTACCAGCTTGGCTTAAAGAAGATCTCCAAGAAACCTTATAGTATATATATATGTAATTTCAAAATCACACACACATACACACAAAATATTTATGTAAAAATACAATTAATATACACCTGTTTAGATTATTCATCTAACATTTAAAGAACATTCTAGTTCTTGCTTGGCAAAAAAACAAAACAAAAAAAAAACAACAAAAAATCAAAACTCAAAACCCCAAAATGAATGCATTAAAGAAATTGTGTCTACAATTTCCTACTCATTAACACATCAACTCTTTTCCTTCTCTGCCTCCCAAGCATTTTGATAAAGTCAATAGGAATATGAGGATTTTATGTTGTAAGAAAATTTAAGATATTTTTAAAATTCAATTTCTATAATTAATCACATAAGCATTTATGAGAGGAACAAACCATCATTTCTCTCTCTACTTCTCATTATATTATCATCCTTCTTCATAATTACTACAGTGATACAAGTGAATACATTCTCATGTATGGAATGCTTAATATTTGAGTATAATTTGGTTGGTGTAAGTCTCATGCTATCAGGATTTGATGTATTTCAGCTATTCTTCTTCAATAAAATATTCCAGAGAGCATTATATATATATATATATATATATATATATAATGATGTGAATATTGTATGATTTATTTGTATTCAAAAGTGTTAACATTCATTGAACAACAGGAAAAAAAAAATTTTTCCCCAAATATATGTTACATTTTTTGTTTTGGAAGGTTTAATTGTCATGGTGCTGGCCAGATTGGAACACTATGCAAGTCATTTAATCTTAATTGTAATGCTGTAAATTCCTAGAACAGCTGATAATTGCCCTCCATCGTTTTGTTGTTATATTTTTCTTTTGCATGCTGTGTGGGTTTCTTGTTAGTTGTACTGCTAATAAAATCCAAATATCATTTGAGAACTACAATTTACTGTAGGTGTTGCAGCTGAATAGTTAAGATGCTGAACTAAGTCACTTGTTTGAAAGCCAAGTATGATATGGTCTCTTTAATTAAAGTACATTACATTATATATATATATATATATATATAATCTGAAGCAAGGGAAATACAAATATCAAAATACAACATAAGTATAAGGGGCATTCATAGTTAGTATTATTAGGTTGATGTTCAAAGAAAGAATAAAAGTATAATGTTTCAAACAGTTCTTTGTTGGATAGTAGAGGAAAGTCCAGGAGAGACTGGGAAGGGACTAAAGGAGATAAAAAGGAAAGCTTAGATAGAATACATGTGGATTAGATTCACATGTTCAGCCTTACATATGTACATATGCACTACCCAAAGTGTCACTGCATGGCACTGTAGGCAGGTGTCTTCTACTGTAGCTTTGAGTTGGTCTGACCAATGTCTTGCATAGAGCTGGTAGATGAAAACTATGGAAGCTTGTTATATGCGTGTGTACATTTGAGAATGTTTACATTCCATGTCTCTGCATGAAAGCATCGAGCTAAAAACAATGACACTTGACATTCCCTGTCAACAAATCATTTTTAGCTCTGAATTTCCAAAAACAAGTGGAATAAAAGTCCCTTTCTTGAAAAACATGTGACGGCTAGTAGTTGGGGTGATTTAGCTCATGATCATAAGGCTGTGGGTTGAAATCTTGGATCAAGCAGCACATTGTGTTCTTGTGCAAGGTTCTTCATTTCACATTGCTCCAGTCAGTCTACTTAGCTGTAAATGATTACCAGCTGAGTGGTGGTATAGCTCCCTTTCCTTCGAGCTACTGCATCACAGAGGTAACGCTAGGTTCAAAGGATAGGAGTAGTTGAGAGGGTGTTTGTCTGCTCACAACTACATAGGTACTCTAACACAATTAGTAAACTGTACATTTTACAAAGCTGTTCTCATTCACAGGTGACAGTTGATTATTTTACTCAGGAAACAGATAAAGGTAAGCCACAAAGAATGAGTTTGGTTATAAAACAGTGCCTGTATATGTAGTTAGCCAACCTATATTAGCATGAAAAATGGATGTAAACTGAATGAATACACTCTCTCTCTCTCTTTCACTCACACACACACACACACAACTGTGGGTGAGATGAACATTCTTATTTCATAATGGCTGCAGGCATTGTATGGTTAAGAAGTTTGCTTTGCAACAAAATGACTTCAAGTTCAGTCCCACAGTATGGCATCTTGGACAAGTTCTATCATATCTACAGATTGACTTGTACTTTGTGAGTGGCATGGGAACACTCGATAACTGTGGCAACCAATCTTGTGTGTATGTATAAATACACACATACACACACATATCCAACTTAATATGAATATTTTGTTAGAACACTGAATACTGTGGTATTTAACTTGAGAGACTCTCAAGATAATTACTACAGTATTTCACATTCTAACAAAACATCCATGTTATGCTGGATATAAAAATTTCCTTATATATATATATATATATATATATATATACTGACCGAGAGCTTTGGAAATGTGCTGTGCGTGAGAAGACCCGGCAAGCCAAGTGAGATCGTTGCCAGTGCCCCTGGACTGGCTCTTGTGCGGGTGGCACATAAGATGTACCATCTTGAGCGTGACCGTTGCCAGTACCGCCTGACTGGCCTTTGTAGGGTTTTCGAGCGAGATCGTTGCCAGTGCCCCTGGACTGGCTCTTGTGTGGGTGGCACATAAAAGACACCATTTCGAACGTGGCCGTTTTCGTGCGGGTGACACGTAAAAGCACCCACTACACTCTCGGAGTGGTTGGTGTTAGGAAGGGCATCCAGCTGTAGAAACACTGCCAAATCAGATTGGAGCCTGGTGTTGCCATCCGGTTTCACCAGTCCTCAGTCAAATCGTCCAACCCATGCCAGTATGAAAAGCGGACGTTAAACGATGATGATGATACATAAATATTACATAAAGGGGATTAGCGGGATCTAGACAACTACCACAGGATGTACAGAAGAGGAAAGCAAATTGAACATCTAGGAATTTTGATTATTGGTAGAGTACAAGACAAAACAAATGAAGGAATAAAGTTATTGGTATCACATTAACCAGTTATTGTTTCAATAACAGTTGGAGTAAAAAGTCATTCATCATGCTGGAATAAATATAAACAATAATTGTGTGGGTCCATGAAACCCAACCCAACCTGACATTTCATGAAGGCCTTTAAACAATGTAATATGTTTGCACATGAATAGGTATGGCTACAAATACTATCAAAAGGAGGGACTTCTGTAGTTATAAAGTAACCATATTAACTGAAAGACATAGAATAAAGGGTTGAACAGACAGAAAGGCATATATGTTTCTAGATAAGACTGTGATGCCAAGCTCAATAGGTTAGGCAAGATAAAAGATGGATAATTTAGTAGGTTGTCTGAGCAAGGAAGAGTGTATTCCATTTTGGGTCAATAAATACAATGATATTCACAGGTCTTTATTAGGGGGAGTAACATCTAAGAAACGAGAGAAACAAATGCAAGAAGAGGGTTGTGAAGAATAGAAAGAAGACGATCATTGTCCAAATGTTATAGTAAAATAAAATAATGGAATTATCACAACATACTGATTCAGCAAAAAGTTTTATAAGAGGGTTAAAAATTGAAATGGGAAACATTGTTAAGTGGATGATTAATATTCCTAGAAGTTGTTAATACCTTTATAAAGGATAAAAGGGATGTGGAACTGTATGTGTGGAGAGATCAGAGTATAATAATAGTAATAGTGAGAACTGGAATGCAGTTGCTAGAAATGTTCTATTTTATAATTTCCTGTGATACACGAGTTAGCTAATGGAAGTTTCAAAAAAAAAATTTTTTAATGTGTGTATGTGTATGTAGAAGCAAGAAACTGAAAAGCTAGTGACTAGATGCAGTTGGATCGATGACTGGCTCATTATTAACAATATGTGACTAACAGCAATATTGTTCATAAATTGTATTTATTAAACAAACTTATTTGTTATAATAGAAAAAAAAAAAATAATAATAATTCAGAGAATTCTTTGTTTGTGTACAGTTAGATCAGATGATTTGAGGCTGGGAATCATATATATTTCCAATTACTCCATTGTGAACTAATTCATTCTGTTATCAGTTGAACAAGTTATGTGCCTACTCTAATGATCTAGCACAATAACTGAAGCTAGGATTGAACCCAAGTTCAAGTGATCAGTAATTTAGTACCTCAGTCTTACAGTGGTCTAAATTTGCAGGCTGCAATAGTATGTTAAAACAACCTGTGTATACCAGTGTGTGTATGTGTAATGTAATATTTAGTGTTATCAATTAGTATAGATTATAATCATTTACTGATTGTGGAGCTCTGTACTAGAAATAGAGTTGAGATTGTCATACAAGTTTCATCTAAAAGCTTATTCAACCAGTGTATTTATGCGCGCGCACACATACGGAGTTGTTCTAGTACTCTCATCTGAAATTGAGTACCAGTGAATCTTGCAGTGGGCTGGCATCCTGTTCAGAAGGAAGAAATGATCTTGTACTCCAGGCCAAAATGTCTTGAAAACCGAGATAAGCGCAGCCGCATTATCCTATAGGCTTCGGGGAGATAACTCTGTATTGTTTCGATTTTAGTTATCAAACATGACTTGCTACGGTTTCCAATATTGGTGAAAGGTTTTGAGGGAGAAAAGCAACATTAAGTCGTGTGTCGATATCTCATGTTCAACTTTGATATTTTCTTTTACAAGCAATAACATTTTTATAACTCTGTATGATTTTGTTGATTTTTCTTTTCATTTATTAAACAAACTTATGTTTATGGGTTTTTTATAGTTATTCCAGTTTTTGTTCTTTTTTTTTGTCTTGTTTTATTTGTTATTCATTGTTTTAGTTTACAGGCAAGGGTGTATGGTTAGGAAATTCACTTCATATGGCCCCGTTGTGTATCATCTTTGGCAAGAGTTTTCTACTCTGGCATTAGACTATTTAATGCATTGTGAGCAAAACTGGCACATGGAGATTGTGTAGCTTATTTTGTGAGTGTGTGTGTTTGTGCTTGTATAGGTATGTCTCTGTGTTTGCCTCAATACTGGCACTACTTGAAAAAAAAAAGTGCTCTATGATTGTCCTGTAATTTAATGCTATATAGAGAGATTACTAACATAAGTGCCTGACTTAAAAATAAGTAGGGCCTCCATCAGTAAAGATTGATCATACAACTGCACATGAATGCATAGGCCTGGGTGAAATGTTTTCAGGAAGACTGGCTTCTCATCATCATGATACCAATGCTTTTCAAAGAAAAGAAGGTCCTTTAACTTGAGCTGAAAAAGTTTGGCACCAGTGTTGTCATAGCTACAAGTAGCCTAAATTGATACTACAAGGCTTAACCCTCTGACAATTCAGTCAGTCCACTATCCTGGACTGATACTTTGTCTCTGAAAGGATCAAAGGCAAAGTTGACCTTGGCAGTATTTGAACTCAGAGTGCAGGGTGTGACATTCTGCCAAACCCTCAAGTGAATCTTTTAATTTGCTTTTTTAAGAATGAGCACTGGTGCCAATATAACTGAGAGGGTATATAAAACCCTTCAAGGTAGTACCCTAGCATGGCTGTAGTCCAATAGCAGTGTTATTGGTTGTAGGTTCCCAATGGATTGGTGAATGGTCCACTGCATTTTTAATGGTTAAAATGTCAAGAGACTCTGTACTCCTGAAGCAAAACAAATATCATTGGGTTTTTAGTTTAAAAGTATTGGTTTATTGGATTTATCTTTACACCTTTGTTTGCATTTTTACATCTTTCATGAATATACATTAGCAAAGCACATGTGTACATACACACACACACACACACACATTGTCATCATGGTCTTTCTCAGATCTGAGAAATGTCCTGCTTACTTCATTTGTTTTTGTTTCATTTTCTCTATATGGGCTCCTGTGTAACAATGGTGACCCAGTTTTGAGATACAAGGACTTTTTCAGTATAAATTAATGGTGCATAAAGTAATCTACTATTCTATAACTGAGGTATTTTTTCAACACTTGTTGAACAACAAACTGTTACAAAATTCAGTGGTAACTCCTGTCCAACTTGAAAAATATACATCATCATCATTTAGCATCTACTTTCCATGCTGGCATGGGTTTGATGGTTTGACTGGAACTAGCAAGCTGGAGAGCTATACCAGGTTCCAGTCTGATTTAGCATGGTTTCTACAGCTGGATGCCCTTCTTAATGCCAACCATTTCAAGAGCATAGTGGGTACCTTTTACATGTTATCAACACCAGCCACAACTTTGATTTCACTTGGCTTGACGAGTCCTCTCAAACACAGCAAATCACCAAAGGTCTTGATCACTTGTCATCACCTCCATGAAACCCAACATTCAAAGATCACGCTTTACCACCTCACCTCATGTCTTCTTGGGTCTATCTCTTTCACAGGTTCCCTCCACAGATACTGGCACTTTATGCAGCTGTCCTCGTTCATATGTAGAATAAATAAATAGAAAAATAGTCACACATGTATAGACTGAAGTACTTTAAGACACCATGAACAAACATGATAAGTTTCTTAATATTTTCTGCAGTTTCTCTCTACCAAATTCCACACTTGACTGAGATATTACATAGTGAGATCAAATCTAGAACTGTGTAGTTGCAAAATACAAGCATACACCCATTTTGTTTTCATTTTATTACTATAGTATGTCTTTAAAGTGTACCAGAAGAGGTGGAGTACCTGGCAGGGTACCTCACAACCAGCTGAGAGGTTTTTACTAGGACATTAAACTATAAAATGGTTCCTTCTAACCTTATATGCTACAGCATTATTACAACAACAAAAAAATCAAAAATAAAGCTTTTTTTTTTTTTTGTTTTAAGAAATTCACTTTGTACTTATGTGGTTTTGAGTTAAATCTTTACTGCACAGTACTTTTTTAAGTGCCTTCTACCATAACCGTGGATCAACCAAAATCTTGTGACTGAAATTTAGTAAATAGAAACTTGTGTAGAAGTCTGTTGGAAGGACCTTTCATTTTCTTTAGTGGTAGATTTAAACTGTTGCATCATTTAATATCACCACTTGGTTCTTGAGTGCCTTTAGTAGAGTCCTCTTAGTTCAGGACTGAGGATAACTTCTTCCCTTCAATCTGAGACCCATCATTCCTCTAATACATCATTAAAAATATTAAAAGTAAAAAAAATGTGGTGTTTTGTTAGCTTGAGTATAGCTTCGTAAAATATGAACTTAGCTGTGGTTACACTCCATGCAGATGAAAACCTCACACCCAGTGAATTGATATATAACACTGTAAATTTTAAAGAGTGCTGCAACTGGTCTTGGAAATAGGGGTTTTGCCTGTCAGCTAGGGGATTATTAACTCACATCTTGTCACCATCATCACATTCTGTCTCTGTTAAAGAGACTTAGCCTTTTAGTGAATAAAATTGTGCATTATACAAGGAAGATAGACTGAAAGAGGTGGGGTTTGTTCTCAGTAACTGGAGACCTCTGTAGTAACGCCTTGTCTCATGTGCATGCGTAGTTCGACTCTCTCAACGTTTTCCCGCGTTTATCTTTCTCTTGTGTCGACAACTTCGTGGGCGAAGGACGTGTTTTGTATCGCTCTCTTCGAGACCGAACTAACTCGTGTGACGGGATCAGCGGACAAGTGATGGAACGACCAACAGCCGAATAACCAATGCTGTATGAATATACCGACAAGAACTGCCGAATAACCATGCTGTATGAATATACTACAAGAATAAATATTGTTATGTTTCTGGTTTAGAGACTGCGTTATCCGTTCTTCATTTTTCATTCTTAAAGTTTGATGTGAGGAATTAGGTATTTAACCTAAAGGTTAAATAATGAACGATATTTCTTACACCTCCATTGATTGAATTTGACCATGTACCTGTATACATAGGCCTGGGCAAGGTTTTAAGTGGAAAACTACCACTTGCTTATTCATGCAAGTCTCCACATCACTGATGCTCAAAGAAAAGTTTACCATTTTAGGATTGATACAGCTTGGCACTAACGTTATAACTGTCAAAACACAAAGTACTGGAGAAAATACAAGTCATCACATGTGATGTTGTCATATCAGTTCATCAACCTGATCAAAACTTGATTGGAGGAAAAGCAAAATTGACCTCAGCATATTTGAAGTTATTTATAACACAGAGTGTTAGAAGAAATACTGCCAGGCACTCTATCAAGTGTTTTGGTAATTCTTCCAATTCATTAACTTCGTTCTCATTATAAACATGAATAAAATATAAGTGCATTTTGGCTGTTTCTTTGTTTGATGTTGCCATTCCTCCCACCACATACACACCACCACCAAGGAGAAGCTATCAAGAAGATATATAAATTCACTAGACAAATAACATCATCATCATCATCATCGTTTAACGTCCGCCTTCCATGCTAGCATGGGTTGGACGATTTGACTGAGGACTGGTGAAACCGGATGGCAACACCAGGCTCCAATCTAATTTGGCAGAGATTCTACAGCTGGATGCCCTTCCTAACGCCAACCACTCAGAGAGTGTAGTGGGTGCTTTTACGTGTCACCCGCACGAAAACAGCCACGCTCGAAATGGTGTCTTTTATGTGCCACCCACACAATTTCAAATTTTAGCACAAGGCCAGCAATTTCGAGGGAAAGGGTGAAATAAATTACATTGACCCTAGTGCTCAACTGGTACTTATTTTATTGACTCTAAAAGGATGAGAGGCAAAGTCAACCTTGGTGGAATTGAACTCAGATTGTAAAGAGAAACAAATGCCACTAACAATCCTTGCAGCTCGCTGTCTTCACACGAAACAAATAATTGCAACTAGACTTAGACATTGCATTTTGTTATAGTGCACATAAATAATGATGATGTCAAATATAATTAAAACAAAACGGACCTGCCCACAACTTTGATTTTTAAAAATGTTGAACTACAAATCTGTTTGGAGAAAAAAAGAAAACAAAGCATCATGAAAATGTTGTGAATTTATCTGCTTGGTTGTACAGAATTAGACATAGTTCTGTGATGCAATGTGTATGTATATAGTTGACTTGTCTTTCCTTAATTTAATATGCTTAGTCCAAATCCTGAAGTTTAATCAATAAGCCAGCAAAAGATTTCTATGGGGTTGTTCAATCTACTAGAAATAACAACCAAATTTTGAAAAAACTTTTGAGATGGTTACAACTGGAATACCTTTGATCATAGATTTGTTCATTCAGGGCTGATCTGGAGGCTAAGCAACTGCAATACTGCTAATTAGGGAGATACTGCAATGATGGCTAAAATATTATCAAGATTTATTTCCTATCTTTCTGGATACTACAATAGTGAACAAAACAAGTTCTATTTTATTAATTAACTCGATATTGTTGTGATTGATAAAATAGTGGGCAGTTCTATCATTACTGTTGTTACTTCCAACATACTTTCAAGTATTGTGCACATGTAACCCACTAGTTAATATAACACAGTAAAAATCTGAACAAGTATGATGACAGGTCACTTTAACCTAGTATTTCTCAAATGGTGTACTATGGGGCAAGGAGAGTTGTAGGTTTCAAAAAATATAATTTAAGTCTTTAGTAAATCCATATTAATGCTTGAGCATCTTAAAAACTGTGGTATGCAATAGCTTCCAATATTTTTATCAAGGTATGCAATAGGTTCCAATATTTTTATCTAAATTTTCGACTTTAAAACATTTTTTAAAAAACTTTCTATGTGAAGTTCTTCAGTAATTGTTTTTATTTGATCTCAACAGTACCATGAAGTAAAAAAACCCTGAAATTTACTAATTAAATTTTACTAATTAAATTTTTTCAGGACAAGTATATCTATATCACAAGCTCTTGATTTAAGCATTTATACTTTTTAAACAAGGTTTCATACAGAAAATGATACTGTTTTGACCCCCCCCCCCAAAAAAAAAATACAATGTCATCAGGATTAATTACACATTGAAATTACACTACCTTGTATGCAGATTACTACTGTGTGTATGTAAACATACTGAGTCTCTTGTTATGAAGATTGTTTTGGTTTTATAACCAAGTTAATGAGAGAAAATAATTAAGAACTGGATTTTGAGTCGCATTAAATTCTTTAGATATCTTAGAGTCTCTTTAGATTATCTTCAGATTTAACTTGTTCTCTTCTCTCTTTAATGCCCAACTAACTATTAATGATAATGATAATGAACTTATTGTATACAGTGCTCAGGTGCACTACAGCTCATTAAAAAATGTAACCAAAACTGCAAGAACAATACATAGAATATGGACAGGAAGTGAACAGCGCAGAAGTCCTTAAAAAAAAAAGAAAGAAGTAATGGGGTGGGGGACATCAGGTGTGCTGCTGGCAAATTTCAAGAAGCATGGAAGTTTTGAAGGATGTAGTGTCTTGATAACTAACAACTGATGGAGGTAATTTATTCCATGTTTCAATAATTCTGAGTGCTAAGAAATGTTTCCAAAAATCATGTGAGCTGTGTTGTTTTTTTGCTTTTGTAAGTATGTCCATGAGTGTTAAACATATGTAATTCAAAAATATCCCAAGTTGGAAAGATGGTAGATAATCTTGTGGGCGTCTATCAAGTCAGTTGCCAAATGTTGGAGCTTTAATGTGTCCATGCCCAAGGAAGCAAGACGTTCAACATGGCAGGTATTTGTCTGGTTGCATGTTTCTGAACAGTTTCCATGAGACTGATATGCCGAGCAAGATAGGGGTTCCAGACTGGTGATGCAAACTCTAATACTTCAATAATTACAAATATGGAGCTATACCCAAGATGCATTGTATGGCTGTATGGTTAAGATGTTTGATTTGTAACCACTTGGTTTCTGGTTTGATCCTACTGCATGGCATCTTTAGCAAGTGTCTTCTGCTACAGCCTTTGATCATTTCACCAGTGTCTTCCGAGAGAAATTTAGCAATATTTACTAAACAGAAGCATGTGTGTCGTATATAATGCAAATGGGGAGTTTCCATGTGTCATTGTATCAAATATTGTGCACCAGTGAAATTTATACATTTCCTTCTATAAACAAAATGTTCAGTTTGACATGGGAAAACCAGTGGAGTATAGCACTTTATTTGAAAACAAGTAGGTCAGGGAGGGTATTCAGCTGACTGATGTAGTTCTATCACACCTATACCAGCCTGGAAAAAGTTGACTTAAAAAAGATGATGATATCTATACGTATGTAGAGTTTCACTGTGTAATTAAGGCTGTTGGGGGCTTCTTTGGCTGCTTCAGAGGACTGGTTTTGTTGTTAATTAATTCCACGAGATTTTCTGAAAACTTTCATTTCCAGGTTGCATGGTGATGGTATTTATTAAAATGTAAACAAGCCTCTGCTTGTGAAATGGTAGAAAGTTGATGACAGCTTGACAATTGTTTTTCCTGTATCAATATAGTGTGGAAAGTTACAAATGAATAGTCATATCAATTATGAATGTAGTTACACTGTATTGATGTTGTAACAATTATTGTCAAGCTGTCACCAGCATTTCACCTAAGCATGAACTTGTTGACATTTTAATAATTTCCCACAATTATCACTCAATATATTGGGATGGAAAAGTAAGTTGATCATAGTTGAGTTGCTAACAATGAAACTGGTGGGTTCAATTCTTGTCTCAGGTTATCAAAAAAGCTCTCATAAATCTAATTTTGTGAGATTAAATATATGGAGATGACTCCTTATAATTATATATTCTCAACTCATGTTCACACGATCAAAAAGAGAAAACTAAAATATTCTTAATTACAAAAAGATTCACAGAAACTGTAAATAGAATGTAAAGATGAAGGGGAAGAAAGGAAAAAAAAATCAAGAATTACATAGATAAATACGATCAAGAAAAACTGGCACTTTGTCAGCTACAACGACAAGTATTCCAGTTACCCTGATCAACAGAACAGCATACTCGTGAAATTAATGTGCAAGTGGTTGAGCTCTCCATAGACAAACACATCCTTAAAAGGAAGATACAGCATGACACAGAATGTGACGAGGCTGGCCCATTGAAATACAGGTACTACTCATTTTTTTGCAAGCTGAAATAAAGGGTCTTGCTCAAGGACACAACATGCCACAAGGAATCAAATTCATGCCTTTACGATCTTGAGCCGGATAACCTAACCACTAAGCCACAGGTTAAAATACAAAGATTATATGAGGAGAGCAGAAGAGAAGACTGACATGGTGATCCATGATATTGAGCCTGCGGAGAACAGGCAATTCAAGATGATCGGGGGTGGGGACTGGTACTCTAGTACAATGATATGCAATCTTTCATGGATGATATTCTTTTATTCGCTTCACATGGAAAACCTCATAGACCACTAGCTATAAAATTACTTTTAATTGTATTATGTAACAACACAGTAGGCCATAAAACTTGCTGTGGACCATAAAAACTTTGATATGAACAGTTGGTGGTCCACCTGTTCTCTGTTGTGTTATCACTACTTCGTGAGTAATGAATCTAATGATGGCTCAAGGGAGGATACTCAAGAAATTTAATTCATTCTACTAAGGAAGACTGATTGAGTGTTTTATATTCTTTTCTACTCTCGGCACAAAGCCCGAAATTTTGGGGGAGGAGGCTAGTCGATTAGATCGACCCCAGTACGCAACTGGTACTTAATTTATCGATTTGGAAAAATGAAAGGTAAAGTCGACCTCGGCGGAATTTGAACTCAGAACGTAAAGACAGATTAAATACCTATTTCTTTACTGCCCACAAGGAGCTATATACAGAGGGGACAAACAAAGACAGACAAACGGATTAAGTCAATTATATCGACCCCAGTGCGTAACTGGTACTTATTTAATCGACCCCGAAAGGATGAAAGGTAAAGTCGACCTCGGCGGAATTTGAACTCAGAACGTAAAGACAGATGAAATACCTATTTCTTTACTGCCCACAAGGAGCTATACACAGAGGGGACAAACAAAGACAGACAAACGGATTAAGTCAATTATATCGACCCCAGTGCGTAACTGGTACTTATTTAATCGACCCCGAAAGGATGAAAGGCAAAGTCGACCTCGGCAGAATTTGAACTCAGAACGTAACGACAGACGACATACCGCTAAGCATTTCGTCTGGTGTGCTAACGTTTCTACCAGTTCACCACCTTGATTCAGTGTTTTATACTGACAAACTGGTTATACTACCAGAACATTAATGAAAGATTCAAGTTATCCACTGGTCTTTGTACATTTTTTAAAACTGCTATCATTGTCCACAATAAACTTAAACGAATCAGTTAAAGAATGCTTGCACTTTACAGATGAATGCTTCAAACGTTTGGTGAAACATTCTGCATTCTACAGAAAAATGGAAAGTAAAATTCAGAAACAATTTCTATCTTTAAAAAAAGTGTGATGAATCTGTATTTAAAATTTCCATCTGGTTTGAAACATCGGTTACCTCTTTTGGTACCTGATGCATGAGACATGAGATCGCTTCAGGTTCTATGATAAGCAAAAATCTTGTTTGAAAGTGTTCATATTGAATTAAGATATATAATCGATACTTTATTTTAAAATTAAAATATGTTCTTAACATCAATTTAAAATGAAACATGAAAATGTGCACTTGCGGACCCACAGCATGGTATTGGCAAGCGGGGGAGACATCATATGACATTTATCAACAATTTGAAGGGATTGGCTTCTGTCCACAAACTGAAGGTGGCAATAATGGGCTTGGTAAAATAGCCTCTTCTTCAAGAACTGGATGGAAGCCCAGCCAGAATAAATAATTAGAAAATGATCATTTTTACCAAGTTCCTTCAATTTGTTGATTATTTTCAAAAGTAAAGGAAACAGTTTATTTTATTGGAAAATATGATCACAAAAGTGTTAAATAGATGATGACAAACACCTAAAGTTAATAGTGGATGTAGAGATGACCAACTTAAAAGAAATCCTAGCCTGGATTGTATTCATAGTTTAATTAATTTGGATAATAATCATTGTTATTATTGTAATAGGTTTTGCCTTAATTTCACCAGTACAAAAAAAAAAAAAAAAAAGACAAAACCCCCCAGAAATATATTGGTTTCTAGAAGTAAACTGGATTATCTATTTAAGGTGGTCATGAGCTCAAATTCCTTTAGAGAATTGTTTATTGTGTTTTTAGGCCTGGTTTGAGAACTTTCTGACACCACCTTGTATACAGGGTTGAAAATTTGCATTTTTGCTATTGCATTAATTCTAAATAAATAGTTTTAAAAAAACACAGGCAGTATTTAATTTAGTTGTGGTGTCTGTCCTTGGGGAGGACCTGGAATAAAACTGAATTTATAATCTATTATTTCATATTCAATTCTCATTATATCTTGTCAGTTAGACAATAAAATGGGTGAGAAGGCATCAGTGTCAGACTGTGGTTAGGGCATCAGTTGGCCTTAATCCAGCTCTATCTTTATATCAAAGTGGATAAGTTTCTTACGTTTCTTTTAAGTCACTATACAACCAACATACACATCATGAATGTTAAAATGATTTTCTTGAGACATATTCATGAATAGCTTGAAGTCAGCTATACTTTGCAAACTTATAATTGAAATGTTCTTTTTTAAAAGACACTAGGGTGTAATTTGATGGAGTAGGCTGACATTTTGTGCAGAGGCCTTGACCATTTCAACTTTTTTTTCTATGCCTAATGTATCTATATCTATATTATTTAATGCATGCTCTGTTTTTAAGATAGCAGGGGGCAAGTTGTAGAAAATTTGGTTGGTGTTATAACAAATTTATAACAAATCAAGTGAATATCTAGAGGTTTCCTCATCGCACTATCGTTATATGTTTGTGTTCTATAACCCCAAGTCAACTTTGATCAAACAGTCCTATGACACCCAGTTATTTGGCAGATCCATCTTTCCATTTATATCATGCCTCCACTTAACTGATGGTAGTTAAAACGCGAGAGAGAGAGAGGAAAAAAGTAATGTAAGGGAGGTAACTATAGATTTTTGTATAGTGTGATTGTTTTTATTTTTCTTATTTCTAGTCACACAGAAAAACAAACAATAGAAATTTTAAATATATAATATATCTTCTCAAATATCACTAAATATAAGATGAAATATTCGGGCGCGGTATTTCAAACAAAAACAATTGAAAACCACAGAAAGTAAATAAATGTCAAGGGAAGTAATCGATAGACATTGTCTTTTTTTTTATGGCCGTATCGTTGACATAAATGTCCGACACACAAAAATATCCTCATACTTCATATGATATCTGAAATAACTCTTGCCGGCTACGCTATGTACTATGAAGGAGCTTTAGGTTATGAACTAGAAGAGGATAAGCTGTAAGTAAAATATTGGCTTTGACAGAATCTAAATATTTCTCAATTGTTACGTCGAACTTCCTTGTGCACAGACAAAAACGTTTTTCAAATGAAATCAATCAATATGAGCAGCAATAAAAACACTAACGATAACGTTAATGATAATATAGTTTGAAAATATAAATAATGAATTTTATATAATATATCTAAAAAGAAAAAAAAAACAAAGGACGGCGATTGTCGATAACAACATCTGTTATGAAATGTGATCTAGAATATGCTTTTATATTCCACCCTCTGATCAATCACTCAATTCTCGTTACATTTTGTTTGAAATTATATATAAACAGCAATTAAAAATGTTTGACAGAGCTTCGATTCACCCCTTCCCTGTATGTGTGTGTGTGTGTGCGCGCGTATGTATATATATATATATATATATAATTTTCTATTGGGCACACCTGTATGAAAACATCCAACCATTAACTGAAGGAATATTCAGCATACTTAAGTATAGTGTAAAATTTATTTCTACAAAAAATAATTGACACCGTGACTTCGAAATTTCGCCTTTAACTGGAGTTTGTTAGACTAATATATATATATATATATATATATATATATATATGTGTGTATATATATATATATATATATATATATATATATATATATATATATATATATATATATATATATATATATATGAGAAAGAGAGAGACCAAATAAAAAAATTGACTCATACAAACCGATGCACAGGTGTTTGTGTGTGTGTGTGTTGGGGAAAACTTAAATACCGCAACAAATAGTAAATACCACCTGTTATCTTTTGTCATTCCCTTGCATTGTTGATAACTTGGTGGTTCTTTTTTTCTATATATCTGCCATGTCCAGAATGTAGAACATTGGCGGTCATGTCTTGCCACTATACTTTGTCGTTTGTTTTCTGTAACAGTTGCACTTACTGATGTTTAATGCTACTTTCTTCCAACTAGTTCGTCCAGCTTTGACATCGATATCATCCTTCTTCCTCTGCTTCTTTTCACTCCAATCTTTCCAGTCATCACCAAATTCTCTAGGCGACTATTTGCTCACCACAAGACCCAGAAATCTCAGTTGTTTGGTCCTTATCTCACAAAGCAGTTTCCTATTTAATGCAGTCTGTGTCATAATTTCTTCATTAGACACTTTGTTCAAGCTATCCTCAGTATTCTCCTTAAAAACCACATTTCACATCTCTCCAAGCACTTTCTCATTTCTGATATTATAGACCTGTGCTCTGCAACCTTTTCTCACTTGTGGTACACTTATATTCTTTTCAAAATTCGGCTGCACATCTGAACTAAAAATATAAAAATGTAGGGAAAAAGATTATACACTGCAGCACGTCTAACATCGTCTCGTGGCACACCAGTGTGCCACCGCATACCGATTGATATAGACCATAACTCACTGTTATTTATAGACCATAGCTCACTTCCGTACATTAACACAGGGTTGACATTACAGTCCAGTATACAGATCCTGGCCTTGATGCTCAGAGTACAGTTCCTTAAAATATTATACAATTTTGAGAATGCAGATTCTGCCAGCTCTATTTGTCTTTTGATCTCCTCCACACATCTTGCACCTTCTTGATCAAAGTTTCAAGGGAGCAACCATATGCCAGTATTATGCACATTCCAATGTAAATTAAAGAAGTTGAAGAGAATAAGAACTATGGAGAGACAAGATATTGAGCGACTGAATAAGCCAGATATGCAGCCAGAGTAATCCATAAATGTGATATAAAGTTCTCATATTCCAGGTTCCAACTCTAAATGGTACTTCTGTTGCTAGCAATAGTTTTCTGACACTTGGGACCCACCTGCTGCTCATGGGATACTCTACTGAGTGAGGAGTCATCCTCATTAGACAAACAAGCCCTACTTCATGCTGTTATTTTTCAGCATTGATTTGCGACTATTCATGAGTGTTCTTTCCTTGTTGCTTTCTTTACTGCAGCATGATGGTCGCGTCTAGGGTTACCAGAATGCTTGCCACTTTATCAAGATCTACTGTTGACCATCACTCAAGGATCATCTTCTGAGACACTTGTACTGCATCACTGCTGCCTGGTGCAGGGCATTGCTAGGCCTATTTAAAGGCAGCCTAAACTCACCCTACCACAGCAATATCCTTGGGGATATGCTGTTTTTGATGATCCACCCAACCAGCATCTGGCCCCCTGTTGTTGCTGTAGTTCCCCTTTCAGTTGCCTTTTACAACATACAGAGGATGCATGGGAGGTATTCTTTTAAAGCCCCATCCCCAAGCTAAACATATATAAATACATAAATATAACTTTGGTTGTGATTATAAGTCTACAATGTAGGGCTGAATTAATCCGAACTGGTGCCCTTAGCACAGTCCAATAATAGTGTTCTCTTGCCTCTTCCAAAGTCAAACTGATAAAGCATACATACATACATACTTATATATATATATAAGAATTTAAGGAATGGAGAAAACGCATGTTATAATTGCATACTTTATTCCTACATATGTTTCAAAGGATTACAACCTGTGTGATCCATAGGGATCTTTGATATTAAAATTGTAACCTTCTCATCAGGGAAAGCATGGGAAATACACATAATTATATATATATATATATATATATATATATATATATATGTAACAGAGTGGCTGTGTGGTAAGTAGCTTGCTTACCAACCACATGGTCCCGGGTTCAGTCCCTCTGCGTGGCATCTTGGGCAAGTGTCTTCTGCTATAGCCTCGGGCCGACCAAAGCCTTGTGAGTGGATTTGGTAGACAGAAACTGAAAGAAGCCCGTCGTATATATATATATATGTATGTATGTATGTGTTTGTGTGTCTGTGTTTGTCCCCCCAACATCGCTTGACAACCGATGCTGGTGTGTTTATGTCCCCGTAACTTTGCGGTTCGGCAAAAGAGACCGATAGAATAAGTACTAGGCTTCTAAAGAATAAGTCCTGGGGTCGATTTGCTCGACTAAAGGCGGTGCTCCAGCATGGCCGCAGTTAAGACTGAAACAAGTAAAAAAAAAAAATAAAAAAAATATATACCCACACCCACACACGACTGCTGGCAGAGTTGTCAAAGCAATGGATAGATTACTTTGCTGTAATTTTTTTAACTTCTTGTGATCTAAGTTCCAGTCCTGTGAAGGTCAACTTTACCTCTCATTCTTCAGGAGTACCAGTTCTATGGAATCAGTTTTTCTCTTTCTGTGTGTGTGTGTGTAGGTGTGTACCTACATGTATATATGTATGCTTGTTTGTGTGTGTATACATAATAAATTTATGTTTGTGTGTGCAGTAGAAAGGAGAATGTAATGACTATTGGGACAATGGTAAACCTTTGATAAATGCATTCAGTTCTCAGTAAGATGGGAAATTTTTTTAAGAGACCCTTTCATTTTATGTTCTGCAGCTAACATATAACAAGTCTTTGTTAATTATCTCAGTTAGATAACAAACTAGAAATTATACACATTTTGCTAAAAATACAACAATAATTATAAGACATATACCATGATAATTTCCCTCAACACATTTGGCAACAACTGTGTTGACGGAAATTATTGTGGTATTTGTGGAGAGGGTCACTCAACATGTTAGAAATGTCCCTCAAATTACATCCAACTCTTTACAAAATATGTAAGATACTTTGGATAAAGTAATCTTAAATACACTGAATAAAAGTTGGGCAGGAATTTCTAATCAGCTTAATCATTATTGATCTGGAATTAAGTACCATTCATAATTGCTAGCATTGATAATCATGCTAGCAAACAAATTGACAATACACTTTCTGACTGTAATTAGTCCTAATTATAATCATTACAACGGTAATAATAATAATACAATCATAAACATCAGCTATAACCCCATTAGTTCAGAAGTGAACATGATACAGTCTCTCTGTAGTAGCTCGACCCACTAGGGATAATAGCCAAATCTCTCTCCATCTTGGAAAAGTAAAGGACACATTGGATAATGTAATTGTAGATACTCTTAAAGAGATAGGATGATGGTCATTACTGGGATGTCTTTGATCATAAGTCTGCTCAATGAAGGTGACTTTGGATTAAACAGCAACAACAAAAACCAATCCTACTCATTTAAAAAATATTTTAAAGAGCATCTTAATTACTGGGACAGTGATGGCTCGTGTATAGGAACTGCGGAACTACAGCACCCACTATTTCCACTCGATATTATCAATAATATTCAATATAATGAGTCCTTTTTTCTTTAATTCTTTCTTTATATTTGTACATTATATAATCCTTAAGCTTAATGTCAGTATCCATCCCTTAGATTATGAAAAAAATACAAAAATCCTTCTGTAGAACTGTGTTTCACAGTTCCAGTGACACAGTGTTTGGCTGTTGTGTGCATACTCACATGTCCGAGATAGGAAGCTTCACACTAGGGAGAGAGAGAGAGAAAGAGCACTGCGTGAACTACAGTGCCAGGTGAAGGGTTGTGTTTCTTTTTGACTCTGTGTGTGTTGTGCTTAAAAACATGTTTATATTCTTGAATGTGATAAAGTGCAGAATTAGATTATCATCCTGCTCCCAGCTTCAGTGTTGTTGCCAGGATTTGAAAAATAGGGCACATTTCCCCCCCTTATTTTGTAATTTAGGGGAGATTTTTGAAAAACAAGGGGGAATTCATGGTGAACAAATTAAAACACATTACCCAGCAGTGGCTAAAACGCGAACCGATCAAATTCATGTATAAATTTTCTTTTTATGTTTATTTCCTTTTACATAATATTAAAACAACGGCTAAGCATTTTCTGAAGCAGCACCCCCACTAATTTTGTCTACGAGCCACCACTGAACTGGGAAGTGCTTCATCTTCAAACAGGGTTCATTTGATTATCTTCTTTCAAAGCATAAATGTCAAAGACTATTACAGATGCTGATATGGCTTGTGATCATTTTGAGGAGTTGTGGTTTCAGGTTCAGCCCCACTATAACATTGAGCAAATATCCCTTACACTAGCCTTGTATCAACCCAAGTCTTGTGAGTGAAATTAGGTTGACAGAAAGTGTGCATAAGCCCAACAACTGGTCTGTGTCTGTTCATGGAAGGTAGCCTTAATCTGTTGCCAGTTTTTACACCTCCACATAATCTTTGGAGGCTTTTAATGGACTCCAATCTCTTTCAAAGATTCAGACTCTATCCCTAGATAGATGATATCAAGATGTTCCTACTTTTCTTCCGTGTCTCTCACAGACTCAATAAAGAAATAATGCTACTCTTTTACCTTTAACTAAATCTTATGTAAAAAAGAAAAATGAAATGTGCTACATTATCTAAAACAGTTAAAAATTCAAATTCTTACATGGAATTTCTCATGGCAATTACTATAGAGTTTAGGCATATTTACCCACTTGCAGCCATTAACTGTTTTGGACTTAGAACATGGATTCATAATGTACCAGCTCAGGCTTACATGAAAAAAAAATCACCTTACTAAAAAACAAACAAATAAAAAACAAATTTCACCAGACTGTACAAAATGGCAGACAATTATGACTTGTAAACTCTATTCCACTCTTAAATGGTTATTATTTTTAGAAGGCCATGTGACCATGTAAGTAGCTCTTGCATTGGCTTGTTATACAGATTTTTCTCATTGTACAATAAAGCCACTCCAATGAGTTTTGAATAGTATGTTTAGACATCCATTGTCAAACATCAAATTTCTTTTTAAGGCACCATTTTACATGACCTTATATTTTACACACTAACAGTTAAATCATCCCAATGACATAATTGTACATATTTTGAGGTTTGTTTGATCAGAGCACACTTTACTCTCACAACAATGTATTCACACGTATCATGTATTCACTTTGACAAAATACAGTAAATGGCTTTCTTACTGGTTTGAATATGCCTCAAGCATATTTAAACTGATAACAACTTTGTATTTATACACATCACTATTTTATTTACAGTGAATTACAGACTAGCACAACCAGTCATAGCACAGCCAGTCTCTCTTGTTAGTTTGCAGTGTCTGCTTTTCCACTTCCTGGTGCTGAAGAAGAGATAATCACTTGGAAATGCTTGCATCCAGGCTGGTCAGGGAACACTGCAAACTAACTCGATATGTTTATACCTATCTGTCTACAGCAAAAAATTTTTTCCATGACAAAATACAGTGAATGGCTCTCTTACAGGTTTGAATGTGCCTCAGGCATATTTGTATTAGGAACAGTTTTTTTTATCTCTCTGTCTGTCTGTCTATTATATAGCCATCATCATCATCAATATCATTTTACTTATGCCTTTCATGTTGGCATGGGTTGGATGGGTCATGGGTTTCCTTCCTAACACCATCCATTTTATAGAGAGTACCAAGAGTATGCTATCATGGCACCATATAAATGTGTGTGTATGTATGTCTGTCCATTGTACTGACAAATATGTGTAGTAACGCCTTGGAGTCAGCGTTTTGTTGTTTCTACAGAATTTAATATAGGAAAGCGGGTGTACACCTAATGGTGTATAACTACTTTCCTATATATGTATTTGTAAATATATATATGCATAGGCAGGCATGGATTAACCTTGAAACAAAACAAGCACTTCTTTAGGAACCAAAGTGAAGGGGTCATTACTGTGTTTTACTTGTGTTGTTTTTACCATTTTGCAGCTGAATATGGACCCCATAGAAAGTGTTGAAAATTTTCATTTTTTTTATACTGTTATATTAATTATAATAAGCAATTTTAAATATTAATTACTGGTATTTAGTGTTAAATAAATAAAATTAAATATAAACAGGTTATATCTAATACAGTTGTGGGGTCTGGTCTGGGGGAAGGACCTGGAATAAAAACTGAATTTTTAACCTGTTATTTCACGTTCAACAATTACGTTAATGTCTTGTCAGTTAAGCGACTGGAGTGTCCAAGGAGCACCAGTGTTGGGCTGTATTTAAGGCTTCAGTTGGTTTTCATCTGGCTTTGTGGGAATTAGGTATGCATGTAAGTCTTCTAAAATGATTTCTTTGTTTACTTAAGCTAATTAGCTACTTCAGTTAATTATACTCTTTCACTTAGCCTATCATATTAACCCCTTAACATCACATAACAGGCAGTTTTCATTTAGCCTCACACTAATCTTGGATTTAGACAGTTTTCATTTAGCCTTTCACACTAACCACACATCATAGGCAGCTTTTATTTAACCTCTCAAACTCACCCTACATTATAGGCTACTTTCATTTAACCTATAACATTAATTTCATATAGGCAATTTTTATTTAGCCTATTCCATTAGTTTCACATTGTAGCAGTTTTCATTTAGCCTATCACATTAACTCTGCATTAGAGGCAACCTTTGAGCTTTGTTTTCTCTTGATTATTAATACAGATACTCAAAATAACCACTGTTGGAACTCACTTCTGTTTCAGACTCTGGGGCTCATAACAACACATTGTTAATTCTTATTTTAGCCAATGATTGAATAGTCCTAGATCCTCCATGATGTTTAGTCATCAGTTTGTCTTTGGTTCTCTTCATTTTTCTATAACTGCCTGGATTCCAGTATAACAGTTAATTAGTGGGTCTGATGTAGTAATATTTAGCCAGATATGATGTCTTTTGCAGAAATTACTGGAAGTTGCTTAGCCTCAGGTCAGCCCTGATTAAACAGACCTATGTAATGTATGCATATGTATTCCAGGCATAATGTACCTCAGAATACAATATTTTATGCACCCTTCCTCTTTTGTGATTTGAAGGAGGTTTGATCACTATTTATAGCATATTGGGAGACTGTGTAAAGGCTCCTTTTCTGAGGGTTGCATTAATGGTTTTTGTTGTTGTTTGATCCAAGGTTAACCATGATTGAGCAGATGCACCAAGACATTCTAACTACGAATATCCTGTCATTTCGTATATCAGATATGAATGGAAGATGCAAGTTGGGTAAGATAGTGTCTTTAACTGGCAGTGAAAGACATCTACAATGGTGACAAACCAATGAAAAGTTGGAGATAATGCATACTTACATACATACATGTATGCATGCACCCATCCGTTCATCCACACACACACACACACACACACACATACATACGGTGTGTATTAAAGTATACTTCTATATTTTTGCACACATTAACTGCACAATTATTTGTTAGATACTGAATAAAGTGACACACATATTTATATATGCATGCATGTATGTGTGTATTATTACTTATAATTGCATTATTTGTTCTAAACTATGCGTAATTAACAAGCAAGTAAATAGAAATATGTTTGGAGAAAGAGAGAGAGAGAGAGAGAGAGAGAATTATTGTAGTTCCACTAGGTCATAGAAAGGAGGCAAAAATGCCGATTTCGTTCAATGTACTGACGTGTCGAGACCACTTTGTGTGTGTGTGTGTGTGTGTTACATGAACACTAATAACAGCTGTTACTTCAGTTTTTATATCCTATTTTGCCTGTCGGTCTAAAAACCTATTTTTGTCAAATCAGTGAATAATTTGGTCTCTGAACATACTGTATAAAATATAAATATATTCCCCTTTCTGTTTTTATTTACTAATCAACATGATATTGTTCTCACTAACTTCTTGATCAAGACAAAAAACAAAAACGCGCAAAAACAAAGTAGAATTCTAGAGTGAAATAGGAAAAAGAAAATCTCTCCTATTGTGTGTCACTGTTTGCTGAGTGAGGAATTGCAGATTTTGTGACTTTTTTTTTTTTTTTTTCACATTTGGACCTAAAATACATGACATACAACCAAGGACACTTTTATTACCAGGTATCCAGGATGAACATTGACGATTATTTCAGTGATAAAAACAAACATATTCAATTGCCATGGGAAGATACATGGTGAGTAAGAAAACAAAACTAAACAAACTCAAAGAAAAATTACTCCAGAATTTCTCTTTTCGTGTTAAATTATTTGTTTCGTCTGATGAAAACCAGACAAAAAATAGGAGACAATTTGCGCATTAGAATGGTATGAAAAGGGTTGGTCGGAGTAAAAATTTAAAAGAAAATCAACACTCTTTTTGGGGAAAATAATTTAGAATCAGTTTCTCTTGTATGAAACAGATGAATAAATAAATGAAAAAGGAATGTGTATCCGTTCTTTCCCTCACTGAGACTTGGGAGTTTGAAGGTACAGCTATTCAAAACTCCGCCGAAAATATGTTTATTGTCACTAAGTTAACAATTGTAAGGTATAATACTGCAGATTTGTTTTTAAAAAGACTAAAAGGAAAGGACAATTTTACACACTTTTAGATAATGTTAATAGTGACTAGGTTAATAACTGTTGAAAAAGTTTGGTCAGAAAACAAGTTTTCATCTCTAACAACTCGTAAAATAGCTTTTAAGTTGATAATCCGTAAGTTTTTTTTTTTTTTAACTACGGATTATCATCGTTATTGTTATTTAACTGGAGGTCAACCTTGATTGAAAAAAATCTATGAACAACCATCTCATTTTTTAAAGGGTATCTAGGGAGTACATTATCCAATGTATTCATCCTTGTATAATACAGTGAGGTTGATTTGAAGGAGAATTGGCTGTTATTTCTCGCAGGTTGAGCCAACCGCATTGAAGCTCCCTCGTTAGACATAAAGACCAATGATTGTTGATTCTTTATGGTTGGGGAATGTGGAAGTTTTGATGTTCTTTTTTTTCCCAAACAGTATGAAACTTATGAATCAATAACACGTTTTGAAAATATTCTTTACAGCCTGTTATCCTATCTTTACTTACTGCTTGTGCTCGTTAACTTACCTGATTAAGTAAACGTTAACCACTTCCATATATTACGTTGAACTCTTTTACAGCATGCATTATTTAGTTACGGCTCTTTACGTTCCGAGTTCAAATCTCGCTGAGGTGAACTTAGCATCTCATCCCTTCAGCATCGATAAAATAAAGTAACCGTATTTGATGGCGTTTAAGAACTTTTTCCAGAAAGACGCCTCATAAATCATCCCGAGTCCTATATGCGAGTTTGGATTTCCCATTAGCTTTAAGGATCTAAAACAATTTCTTTTTCATTCTGGAATATATCCTGCCAAAATTTGTTGCGTCGAATATGTCCATGCATCTTTTATGCCTTCAAATACGGCACTGGCCTGGTAATGGGGTCTATTTAATCGACTACCCTGTCCTACCATCGCCCACTAAATTTTCAAGTCTTGCGTCTATATTAGACACCGTTGTATTTATCTTTAATTCCATTGCTCCCTAAATGATAGGAAAACCAAGTTGGGGGAAATTTTATGTTGATGGAGAGTGGTGGGGGGTGTAGAGTAATGGTTACACATGTACTAAGTTGTCACTTAGAAATTTATGAGAGTCAACTTTCGCAATTAAGTTCTATTGTTTAATATTCTTAGATTAAATAGGGTTCTAGCAGGTACAAGACAGAAAATCCTTTGTCTAGCCTTAAAAAAATATATATAAATACTGAACACGAATTCGGTTTTTCCTTCTTTCTTTTGGCGCTGATGGAGGAAGCACCTGATGCGAGGGCCAATACAACTTTCACCCTCTCTACTTGTCTACACAGACAGGTAGACCCTCTTACTTTTTCTCGCTCTCCTTTTTCCACCAGTCGTCTAGCAGTTATTCACAGACGAAATTAACTACCTACAGAATGGATAACAGAACTAATAATAATATGTGTATAACAACAACTCAAAGAATTTGTACCTTACACTGTAACGATAAAAATAAAGGGCCATTTCAATCAACAATATTTTCCTTCCTCTTATTTATTTGATGAATTATTTATGTAATTCATCACAATTTTGCTGGCCCCTTGCTACATATCATTACAAATGTTTTGTCATTTACTTGTATATGATCACCAGTTTCCAATGATGTGAATGGTTATCCTACATGTTGGTCATAATGTTCCTTTATCAGACTTTGGCACTTAGCATGTCCATCCTGAACATCCAATAGATTTTTTGTATGTGGCAGAAGTAACCACCTTCACAAAGGTTTTCCTTTGTTACTGTTGTCTATTCCTGGTTGTAGTTAAGACAACAATGAAAGGTGTTCAAATTGTGATAACCATATCATTTGTATATTAGGACCTATATAGTTCAATAAAACCTTTATTTAAGACAGTAAAATATAATTTGTGAGTTTTGGCTGCTATTTTCTGCAGATTAAGTGACCATCTGATAGCTCCCTGTTGAACAAAACAGTTAATCAATCAACAACTCTTCTTCTGTCTTACATTTTCTATTTCATATCTTCAGAATAGGTGGCTGAACTTACAAACCACTTAATTTATTATTTCAGTGAAGGGGTTGCCTTTAAAGACTGGGTTTGGGCTTATTTACATAGGGAGGGTGATAGAATGGGAGATTTTTTTAACAACACATGTTCATAATGATATGCTAACACTATTATTAAATTTGTAAACTCCCAAGGCACTTTATAATGTGTCTGTCACATTCTCCCATTCTTGCCTTTGTGACAATAATAAAGAATTCATCATCATCATTATTATTCATTACACTCTGAGTTCAAATCCTGTGGGGGTCAGCTTTGCCTAAAATATAGTGCCAGTCAAGTACTAGAGTTGATAGTCTCAATAGACTTCTTCCCCTTAAAATTGCTGGCCTTGTGCCAAGGTTTGAAAGAATGATGATTGTTATTAACTACAGAGACTACACTCTCTGAGTGGTTGGCGTTAGAAAGGGCATCCAGCTGTAGAAACTCTGCCAAATTTAGATTGGAGCCTGGTGTTGCCATCCGGTTTCACCAGTCCTCAGTCAAATCGTCCAACCCATACTAGCATGGAAAGCGGACGTTAAACGATGATGATGATTAACATAGCAGAGCTGGCAGAATTGCTAGTATGCTGGGCGAAATGCTTAGTGGTATTTCATCTGAATTTATATTCTGAGATCCAGTTTCACTGAGGTCGATTTTGCCTTTCATCTTTTTGGGGTCAATGAAATAAGTACCAGTTGAGCACTAAAGTTGATGTAATTGACTAGCCCCTCCCCAAATATTTCAGACCTTGTACCTATATACATAGAAAGAATTACTATTATTATTAAGGTGGTAGATAGGCAGAATCATTAGAGCATCGTCGTAAAAAATATTTTTTGGTATTTGTTCCAGCTCTTTACATTCTGTGTTCAGATCCCTTCATGGTCAACTTTGCTCATGGTCAAATACTAGGATCAATAATATAAAGAACCAGCGAAATCCTGGGGTTGATGGTACTGACTAACCTCCTCCCTTCAAAAATTGCTGCCATGAGCATCAATTAGAAACCATTATTATTTGGGTGGTGAGTAGGCAGTCATTAGAGTGTCAGACAAAATCTCTAGTGGTATTTTGTTATGGTACTTTACATTCTGAGTTCATATCTCTCTGGGGCCATCTTAGCCTTTCATACCCCTTCAGTCAATAAAAAAAGAAAACCAGCCAAGTATTGGGGTTGATGATATCAGTCAACCTCTTCCCCTAACAATTACTGACCTTGTCCCCAATCTTTTATATGAACCCTCAGTGATTAATAAAGAAAAGATTATAATTATAAGTATAATTATTATTATTATTATTGAGTGTGAGAACAGTGCATACCATCAAAGTGACACTGGGGTACAAATATATGAAGCCAAAGAAGATCAGAAGCCATATGAGCCAGTGCCTGGTATTGCATTATTATTAATATTATTATCATTATCATTATTATTATTATTATTATTATTATTATTATTGAGGGAGAGAGCAGTGCATGCCATCAAAGTGACGCTGGGGTCCCATCATGACTAATCTGATAAGGGTACACCAGGCACATGCATCACAACCATATATATGTGACATGGTGATTTTATATCAAGATATAAAATGCATGAATTTGCAGGTGGGACCCAGTTAGAATCTTTCTCAGGTTGAGTAGCCCATCCTGCTCAAAAGATTCCTGAATAAAGTTTGTTTAAGGATGATGAACAAAACTACCCATGTTTCCAGAGGTGAATTATTCAAACCTCAAAGAATTCCTATCAACACACAGCTATGATGTGCCCCCACTACTTTTGCTTGTGGTTAGAGATGGACATATCATCAGCCACTAAGGAACATGCTCAACTGGTTGAGGTCAAGCAATTAACAAACAAATCTGTGGTATTGAGCAGAATATTTGTTGCAGCTCATCTTTTACACCAAGACAAAACAATGTACATGGTAATACTTCCAATCAGTTAAGATCAGAAGCCAGTGCCTGGTACTGCATCAGGGCATTTATTATTATTATTATTATTATTATTATTTTATGTTTGACTTTGTTTTGCATTTGTACAAGTTGGATCCAAGTCTCACTCAGAGACCTCAAGAGACAACAAGTTAGAAGTTCATGTAGGTGTTATGCCTAGGGTACCATATATTTGGATTTGTACAGTTTTGTTCAAGTGAATGTTTAAGAAACCATAAGAAAATTATGTGTTTGCTTTAAAATTTGAGATCACATAGACAGTATATTACGTAGGATATGGGCAGTTCCCATGAGCACTATCTTTTGGACTTCAGCCATTTTGGGGTTTCCTGGTATCTGAGCTAGGTAGTAATCAGCCCGTTTCGCTGTCATTCCCAGGGCACCTATGACAATAGGTATTGTTTTCATCTTCAGATTCCACATTTTTTATTATTATTATTATTATTGTTGTTGTTATTATTATTATTATCTAAATATAAATATATATATATATATAATGAATGCTATTTCTTTTTCAGGGGTATGACTGTGAGTTCTGGTTCTGTGACGCTCCAGAAAGATGCCCAAAATCTCATTGGAATTAGTATTGGTGGAGGTGCACCTCTGTGTCCTTGTCTCTATGTGGTCCAAGTGTTTGACAACACTCCTGCAGCAAAGGATGGCCAGTTAGCTTCGGGTGATGAAATTGTTGGCGTCAATGGACAGACTGTTAAAGGAAAAACCAAAGTTGAAGTCGCCAAAATGATTCAAGCCATCAAGGTAAATTCTAAGCTATTCAAAAGAAAGCACTTGTAGATATAAATAGTAGTAGTAGTAGTAGTAGTAGTAGTAGTAGTAGTAGTAGTAGTAGCAGCAGCAGCAGCAGCAGCAGCAGCAGTAGCAACAACAGCAGTTGTAGCAGCACTTGGTGTTGATAGTGGTGGAGGTGATGTTTAGTCTTAGGAGAGTCTTGATTGAGGTGACCTGCGACCAAAAGTATTGTAGGTACACTTAATTTGCTGTCTGCTCTATGGTGCCTTTACGTAAGGTCCAATCTATTGCAAGCATTCATGTAAAATCAATGATGTGAGAATAACTTTCTCCCTCCTTATCACCAATCTCAGAAGTCCTGAAAAGGATTATGGGTGTTGACTCCTCTCTCTTTGACTTATCATCATCATCATCATCATTTAATGTCAGTTTTTCTGTGCTAGGTGGGTTGGATGGCTTGATAGGAACTGTCGGAAGATTTCACCAAGCTCTGCTGTCTGCTTTGGCATGGTTTCTATGGCTAGATGCCCTTTCTAATGCCAACCATTTTATAGAGTGTACTGAGTGCTTTTTTCACCTAGTAACTTGCAACACAAGACCCTGCAACTGAAATGGGGAGTAGTATTGAAGGACAGGAAAAAGTGTCTTGTATTAGAGAGGACCTGTGACCAAAAGTATTGCAGGTACACTTAATTTGCTGTCTTCTCCATGGTGCCTTTACTATAACCCTGGGCTGACTGATTCCTTATGAGTTGCTTAGATAGATGGAAACTGTAAAAAGCCTATTGTATATGTATGTATATGTGTGTGCATACTTGTTCAGCTGTGAAGGATGACATTGCTGTCATCTGCTGGCTTTCCTCTTTTGACGATGTGTAGAATAAGATATCCCTTACTTAAGAAACAGGTCAGGATTAATGACAGAGTGGGCATCTGGCTGTAAAACAATGCTTCAACAATATATTTGCATAACCCATGTTTGCATAGGAAAGCAGATATAAGAATGAATGAATAGATGTATGTGTGTGTTTGAATGTTGATATTTAATGCTTGTCACCTCTTGAGGGAAACAGTAATGATTTCTTTCATAGGTCATTGATTTCATTAACCAGTAATTATTGTTCAAATTCTGCCAGAGGATAATTAAGCTTACTGTACCTCTTCCTCTAAATATGTGACATTGTGTCTGTGTTAGAAATTGTTATTGCAGTTGTTGTTATTTAACGTAAGAAGGAAGTTAGTATATGTCTTGTCTGTCTGTCTATCCTTACCCACTTTGACCGATCCCTACTTCCTTTAACTGTTTATCTTCTATTATCTGATCTCTACTCCTTTTATCTGATTCTAATTTCTTTGCCTGATCCCTAGTTCCTTTGCTTGCTCTCTACTTCCTCTACATGAACCGCTTTTTATTTACTCCCTAGTTTCCTTGACTGGTCCCTAATTTCTTGGACTGATTCCTACATATTTTGACTGATCTCTACTTCTTTTATCTGATTCTAATTTCTTTGCCTGATCTCTAGTTCCTTTGCTTGCTCTCTACTTCCTCTACATGAACCGCTTTTTATTTACTCCCTAGTTTCCTTGACTGGTCCCTAATTTCTTGGACTGATTCCTACATATTTTGACTGATCTCTACTTCTTTTATCTGATTCTAATTTCTTTGCCTGATCCCTACTTCCTTTGCTTGCTCTCTACTTCCTCTACATGAACCGCTTTTTTACTCCCTAGTTTCCTTGACTGGTCCCTAATTTCTTGGACTGATTCCTACATATTTTGACTGATCTCTACTTCTTTTATCTGATTCTAATTTCTTTGCCTGATCCCTACTTCCTTTGCTTGCTCTCTACTTCCTCTACATAAACCGCTTTTTAGTTACTCCCTAGTTTCCTTGACTGGTCCCTAATTCCTTGGACTGATTCCTACATATTTTGACTGATCTCTACTTCTTTTTTGACTCCCTACTTCTTTTGCCTGACATCTACTTTATCTAATCTCTTCTTATTTTGTCTGATCTTAATTTCTTTTCATTGGTCCCTCTTCATCTGTTTGCTATTTCCTTTGCCTGATTCCTTGTAATTTTCTCTGGTCCTTATTTTCTTTCTTTCACCTTTACTCTTTTTTCCTTACCCCTTTTGTCTGGTCCCTACTTCTGTGTCCAAATGATGTTCACCAACACTTTCATCTGAAGAGCTTTATGTATTGTTGCTTAACTCTAATTTCATGTCATTAACCTAATAACAAACAAAGTTCAATATAGAGAGGACTCCTTTGTATCTCTGACCCATGCTCAACAGCCAGGTAAAATGTAGAATTATTTACAAAATCAGTGCTAATATTTCTTTGTATCTAGGTAGAATATACTACCTAAATACATGAAAGTACACTTGCTGGGTCTGATGGGGCAGTGGCTTTGGTGTTCATAGGTGTAGTTGATATCATTAATGTTCCACTTGAACTGCCGCAAGTTGACAACTGCAGGAAAGACATGAGCAGAGAAGAGATTTCAGGGGCTGACATTCTGAGGAGACCCAGTTTAGACTGAAATACACATGTGTACTTGGAATTTAATGATTTGTTTTTTTCATGAAATAAACAAGTTTGCTATTAAATTTTAATAATGAATGTCATGAAACAGCTTAGCATGAAATAAATTATTGTCATAGAAATCAAACAAATGGACTAATCAAAAATTAACTGTGTTTGGTTTTGCTTATGTTACATTCCTGACATATAAACTCTATTCAGTCTCTTCCAAGTCTCCCTGATTGCAGTTGTAGCTTGTAAAGTGAAACCTGTGGTTTTATTTTCTCATTCCTGAATGCAAATTACAGTTGCATATGGTGGTTGTTGTATTGGGTTTCCTGCTACACCCAATGCCACCAAATTTCATGGGTATAACAAAAGTTTTCCATTAAGATTTGTGTTTAAATTAATGAGTATGGTTAATATTTATAATGAATTTGCCATTTTCAATGAGTGTGCAGTCCACACCTAGCACACTTGGAATATATGCACCTGGGAAATTATCTTAACCAATGTAAACAATCATATGTTCTACAATATAACTAGACTTGTTAAACATTTTTTTTTAGGGAGAAGTCACAGTTCATTTCAATAAACTTCATGCTGACCCAAAACAAGGGAAATCATTGGACATAGGTAAGTAAAGTGTTTTTATTTATAACTATTCACTGGAATTGTGGAAGCTTGCTGGGTTGTAGAGAAAGTAACGATGCTTTTTTTTACTGTTTCCTATATATTGAGGTCCAAATTTTGTTTAAACAGATGACAAACCTCAAAGAAGGTTAAATGCATCTGCAGTGATGACATTCATCTTGCTCCGATATATATATATATATTGTTTTTGATACATGTCCACAAAGAGATTTTTATCTCAGACAACTTCACAGCATCATTGACTTTCAATGGTGTGTATAATTTAGTATGATACGCAGATGACAATTTTAATCTAATACTGCTTTAATTCTGTATGCAAGGTCTTATTTATATATTCTATAATAGTAATGCGGTACTTTGATTGTGTGATTAAGGTACTTGACTACTGCCCAAATGGCCATAAGTTCAAATCTTTCTTTAGCCAGTGTGATGTACATGTGATTAAAGGACATAACCTGTTTGCTTCAATTGGTGTGGCTGATAAAAACCTTGTCTTCAACTTCACAAATGGTAGGAAATGGATTTGCTTATAGAAACAAATGCTCCAACGAAGCAAATAACTGTCCTATCCTTGTAAACCTGAAAAATTGTATGTAAAACAGAGAAAAAGTATTACTGAAATATTCAGATCTTTTCTTATGTGTTCTGGTAGATTAAAAGAATTTTAATAAGCGGAAAATTGAACTGGAGATTGAGGCTTTCCAGTACACAAAAGTTTAGTGACATGTACTTTAGTACTATGATTTTTTAATAGTGACAAATACTAACTAGTACCCACCACCTCAACAGAAAATTAGTGAAATAGTTGCCTCTTCTCTCTTTGTTACAGAGAAGACAAAGATTTTGCTTCCATATAAGTCTTTCTTGGTGTCAGACAAGTTTAAAACGTTTAAACATGTCTTGATTTTATGGAATATGGCAATTTGTCTGCTCCCTTTTCTTAGTGTTCACAGCCTCCTTCCCTGTGAGAAATGCTGCTTTGATATTCCTTGTTTTCTGATAAAATAGAATATATATGAGCAGAAGATCATTTCTTGGCATTTTAGATTCATTCATATGATATAATGAATGGAGGGCAAGTTTATTGATCTATTGTTGTGATATATTGTATCATGAAGTGGGGGAGATAATAGAGTCACTATAAACTGAAGGGTTAGTATTTTGTTTTGATCACCAGTGTTGTACTGAGATGAATTTTAAAGATATTTAACCTTCAATGTCTCAGTTTATCAAGTTGTAAGCAAGACTTAGTGTTTTTTACCTGGGACTATGTCAACCAATGTATCCTTTTTTTCTAAGATAACAGCCTGTCACTTGAAGAAGGTTTGATTAACCTGCCAGCAGATTAAGTGATAACATTGAAGGTTCCTTATTGGTAATTGTGTTGTTGAATAGCTTTAGGTCATCTCTGATCCAACAGATTAATGAAAGGGAATCCAACCAGGACCATTCCATCCTCCTCCTAGACATAGTGGTTGTTTTTTTTTTAAGAGAGTAGATGTGTTATGCGGAGCATTGGCTGCAATTTCTTGCAGATTGAGCAACCATATAAAGATTTCCTTATTAACATGTGAAACTATCCCAAAGTGCAGACTGTGTCCCTAAATAAACCATATTAACTCTTTCAGGCCTAGTCAATCATGTGACAAAATACCAGATGAAATTATATTGTTCTTATAGGTTATAAGACATTGTACTTTCAGAAATATCCAACCATGTCAGCACTGTAGAATACATTTAAAACCTTTAAAGAAGAAAATGCATGTTTTAATGATTTATACTTTTGAAATATTTTGGAACAAATTGATATTTTTTTTAATGAAGTGTTCTTCTGTCATGATTTTGTGTTCATGTCATATTATGTGGTTTTCTGCTTTTGTTTTATGTCTTCTAGTATTGAAAAAGGTCAAGCATCGTTTTGTGGAAAATATGAACTCCAACACAGCAGATGCTTTAGGGTTAAGTCGAGCCATCTTATGCAATGGTAAGTTCATCTTATTTGAAGTATTTTGTGTATGTTTGAATTTTATTGATGTGCATTTAAATAGGTGCAGGTGTAGTTATATGGTTAAGAAGTTTTCTCCCCAACTACATGGTTAAGTCCTACTGTGTGGCACCTTGGAATAGTGTCTTCTACTATAGTCCAGGGCCAACCGAAGTTTTGGAGTGGATTTGGTAAACAAAAACTCTAAGAAGCTGTGTGTGTTTGTGTGTGTGTGCATTTGTATCTCGGTGTCCTGACATTCTGGGTTAGTTGAGAATGTGTATCACTGTCATACAAGCAGTGTTACTCATTTCCAGTATTCTGTGGGTTGCCTGAAAACAGGTGAGGGCTAGTGACAGTATTTTAACACTTTGAAATGGTCATTGTTTTAACCAGGTCCATTTTGGATAATAAAACTGTTATGCTGTGTAGCTCCATCATTGTTTAAATGTTAAAGAACAGTTACTTTGATGAGACTAACCATATTTTCATCGTTTTAATCATTATTATAAGGTATTTTATGCACTCCCATTGAACACCTTTCTCTATTTTAGTCAAACTGTAAACAATTCATGTCTGTACATGTAACAGTTTTGTAAAACCTACAAAACAGTGGTTCCCTAAAATATTTTGTCTCAGAGACCTTATACAATTTTCCAAATTATTATTTTGTAAAATACATTTTTATTAAATTTTATTAAAAGACTTATTTCACAGAATACCAGAATGTTTTCATGAAACCTACTTCAAAGAAACAGTGCACTAGAAAACTGGTACCTCCACCTGTATTCAATGTCATTATCTAGGTTTATAGAAATGGTGATTCAGATCATAGAGTAGCAGACTAAATGCATTGTAGTTTTGAGTTCAAATCCTGCTGAGGTTGAATTTGATTTTCATCCTTCATGGATGACAAAATCAGTACTTGATTTGGTCAGGTGAAGTCTTTTCAATCACAAAAAATTGGTCTTGTACCTAAGAAAGAAATTTATGTCCATTATCATCTTTCAATAATAGTCTTTTGCACATTTTACGATCTGTTATTATTGCATACAACATAATGAGCTAACAAAGGAGACCTTATGTAGTTGTTTGACCTGCTAGTAATAACAGCCAAATCTACTTCAATTCACACCTTAAAAAAAAGGACACATTGATTGTAGTTGTAGGTACACTGAAAAAATGGAATAGTCGAAACACCTTTGATCATAAGTCTGTTGGACTAGGGCTAGCTTGGGCTAAGCAATAACTAACATGTTTCACACATTTTTAAAACATTACAATTTGGGAGGGAAAATTTTCTCTATGAAATATAAAGAGTACTTTTGTAATATATTTATGTTATATCTAGTTGGTGGCAAATTGGCAGAATTTTGATAGCATTGCATTGATTGCCTCATGGTATTTGTTCTGACTGTCTACATTCTGAGATCAAATCCCTCTGGATCAACTTTGCTTTTCATCCTTTTGAGGTTGATAAAAAAAATACCAGTTCAGAGCAGTATTAATATTTGGTGAAACTGTAAATCAGGATGTCAAATTAAATGTTTTGTGGAATTTGTTCTGGTTCTCTGTGTTCTGAGTCAAATTTCATCTAGGTGCCTAAAAAGTGCCCTTACCAACCTATAGAGTTAATATAGTAAGTAAGGCAAATTTTTAAAATAAAGGCCAACACCAAATAGATAATACTGGATAGAGTTGAGGGAGAAGTGAATGAAATATCTAGTAACTGGAAAATACAATACAACTAATCTGAGCAACTACACCATCTAAGAATGTTGGTTTTTTTATTGTCTATGAAGTAATAGAAAGTCTGCAACAGGACTGACCTGTGGATTGCTAGAATCAATGACCAGAATGCTTTGTGGTATTTAGTTATAGTCCTTTACATTCTGAATTATAGTTATTAAGTTATAGTCCTTTACATACCTTAGTCAACTTTGCCTGTCACACTCTAGAGTTGATAAAATAAAGTACCAGTCAAGTACTGAGGTTGATCTAATTGACTAACTCCTTTTCTCCAAATATTTGGCCTTATGTCTGTATTATAAATTATCTCTGAAGTAATAGATAGTCTCCATGGAACTAACCTAAATTGACATTCTATTTAAGAATATTTATTTATTATCTACGTAAAAGCACCCACTACACTCTCTGAGTGGTTTATGTTAGGAAGGGCATCCAGCTGTAGAAACTCTGCCAAATTGGATTCGAGCCTGGTGTTGCCATCCGGTTTCACCAGTCCTCAGTCAAATCGTCCAACCCATGCTAGCATGGAAAGCAGATGTTAAACGATGATGATGATGATGATGATGAATAGATATAATAAAGGAATGCCCATCAGGAAAAGCCTTAAAGTCTGAATATGTGTAATTTGTGTCATCTTTTTACATTTTCTGATAAAATTTATTTTGTTTTGCAGATGGGCTTGTTAAGAAACTGGAAGAACTAGAAAAAACTGCTGAGATGTACTGTGGCTTGATTGAACATGCTAAAAGGCTATTGAAAGCAACATTTGAACTATCTCAGTCATATAAAAGTAAGTTTGCATCTAAAAACAAACCTCCTCATAAATTAACATACACAAATAATTTTGGTAATTAATTATATTTGTACTATTGATAGGCATGAAGCAGAGAAATAAAATAATTTGCCATTTAAGAATACAATTAAAGTATATTGATGTAGAATTATAGATCAGTAAAACTGATAAATTGGATCAACAATGAAGAGGCAGGGGAAAATAACCTTCATTTATTCTTTTCTTACTTTCTTTTTCTCTACTCCTTCACCCTGTCTCACATGCACACATACAGTCTGATGCTTGATAATATAGTGATAAGTATTCCTGCCTATCATAAAGAAGACAGAGTTGTGCCTACAACCTTCTCAGGCTTTCCAAGACCAGTGAGATTGACATTGTTGATATTCTTCATGAGTAAGTGCAAGTTGACAGTATAGGGATGGAATTCCCTTCTGGTGAGAAAGGTCTGGAGTGAGTGATTAGTGGAACAGAGACAAGGGAATCAGGTGAGCTTGAGTGAAGATGGTATGAGATCAGCCAACTGTGAAGAGTTGTAGCAAGAGAGGAAGAGTGAGGGGACAGTATAGCCATGGGCTGGAAGTTGGAGTGTGTGAATGGACATGGGTATGCTCAAAGAAGGGCGACCTGGGGCTAAATAACAATAACAACTAAACTTGTTTTGGATATTTTAAATATTTCAATTATCTTGTTTTAGCCTTTGGAGATGTCTTTGTTGGCATTGGAGTGAGGGAGCCTCAGCCCAGAGCCAGTGAGGCATTTTCAAAATTTGGTGAAGCTCACCGTGACATGGAGAAGTTTGCAATAAAAATGATACGAACAGTCAAACCTGTAAGTGGCAGTGATTTATTTTTTAAAGATTTCATCTTTTTTATTATTTTACATCAACTGTTTTAGAATTGACATGTTTCATGTATTGTTAGAATGAGTATTTTTAGCTTTCTCTAATATATCTTGACCTGTTGATCATTGACTTACAGCTGAAGAATTTGTCTTCATGAAATTAAAACAAGCTAGCTTGGCAGAGCCTATCTTATATGTAATTAATCCCAGCTAATTCATTAATTTTTGTGATACCACTCATAAGAGCAGTGAATTGGTTCTATCTTGTGACACCTCCTTACAAGTAAATGGACTATGCTATTTAGAATCAAGTGTCATGGTTATGAATATGATACAGGAACCTTGTGCATAATCCAAACTATTAACCTTATTCAATATTAAGTACTTAATTATAAAATGGAACCAATCTGGTCCACAACTAATCTGCATTCAATATGTGCTTCATTATCTTCTTTAGTTATTTTCTTGACTAGTAAAGGGTCATGCTGTAATGATTCAACTGTTGACTTTAACTTACTTGCTCAGTCTTAAAACATGGTAGTTAGATAGCGATTTATATTAAACCAACATTAAATGTTGATTAAAGAATTTTTATGTAATTATTGTGACTTGTAGTAGCTGTAGTTTTATTCATTAGCCGTTTTCTGTCGTAGCCTTTTCTTGTAACATTATAAAAATGTTTGAAAATGCTATGTACTATTGATACTTTGTTGTTCATCATATTTATATATCTTCTTGATACATATAATATCTATTAATTATTGTTTTATAGATGATTTGTGACTTACACACCTTTCTCAACAAGGCAGTACCAGATACTCGTCTTACAATCAAGAAGTATCTAGACTCTAAATTTGAATATTTGGTAAGTCTCTGGAGTTTAATCTACTCATTTATAGTTATATCTACTGAATATTTGGTAAGTCTCTGGAGTTTAATCTACTCATTTATAGTTATATCTACTGAATATTTGGTAAGTCTCTGGAGTTTAATCTACTCATTTATAGTTATATCTACTGAATATTTGGTAAGTCTCTTGTTTATTTTCTAAATTAAAGTAATTCTATGTTTGAGTACAATTAGATCTGATATGTGGATTTACATCACAGATGTTTTACACATGCTGTATGTGCATTTTTTTACAGTTATATCATGTTTTTGTTTCTGGAAAATCTCATTAAATCAATGACTAAGTTAATCAAACATAGATTAGGTGTTTATTACCCCATGCAGGTTTATGTAGTCAATAAAAGATAACTGCATTTTTTTTTTTTTTGTTTTCGGCATTCAAATTTGCAACAACTTACTGACAGAGTCTTTAAAAACCCATAAAAAACTGGTTTACCCTGAAGACCAAAATAGTCATTAAATATAAGTTACATAGCTGTGAATTTGTAAAAGAAAAGATCAATTATTTTTCTCAGTAAATTCATATGTACTTGTAATTCCCCTATGATACCAAAAGGGTTTCCCATGCCTGATCTACAGTGTTTCACTTTACATCATGAATGCCTTTCAGAAGAGTATCAGAACAGCCAAGATGCAGTACGGACAGTATAATTCAGACTGTTTAATATCAAGTCCGCAACTCAGCATTATGCATATCTGTATTGTTGATGAATAAAGGAGATTATATCACTTGTACAAGGATGAACAAAGGAGATTAGATCATGTAAGTAGGTATTTGCATGCGAATACCTACCTACAGGACTTAACAGAAATATGGCTTATAACTTCATCATCATCATCATCATCATCGTTTAACGTCCGCTTTCCATGCTAGCATGGGTTGGACGATTTGACTGAGGACTGGTGAAACCGGATGGCAACACCAGGCTCCAGTCTGATTTGGCAGAGTTTCTACAGCTGGATGCCCTTCCTAACGCCAACCACTCAGAGAGTGTAGTGGGTGCTTTTACGTGTCACCCGCACGAAAACGGCCACGCTCGAAATGGTGTCTTTTATGTGCCACCCGCACAAGCCAGTCCAGGGGCACTGGCAACGATCTCGCTCGAAAATCCTACAGGAGCCAGTCAGGCGGTACTGGCAACGGCCACGCTCAAAATGGTGCATCTCATGTGCCACCCGCACAAGAACCAGTCCAGGGGCACTGGCAACGATCTTACTTGGCTTGCCGGGTCTTCTCACGCACAGCCCATTTCCAAAGGTCTCGGTCCGTAGTCATCGCCTCGGTCAGTTATTAATGTTCTTATAGAGATTGATGATGTTTATATTCTTTAAATCATTGGAGTTGCAGCATTTGTCCCAACACTGGTAAAAACTAATGTTAATGTATGTGTCTGTGGCAGCTTCATAACCTTTTCAATCATAGAAGTGCCATTTCATGGAGGACAAATAAACTTACAAGAGTGGCCGATCCTTCTCTAATAGACACAATGCTTTGTCAGTAATAGTATATTCCTGGGATAATTGTTTAGTACCCTGTTAATGTAACCATTAGCTCCGTATCCTGAAGACATAGTCATTAACATAATACCCTATTGATGAAACAATTAGCACAGTACCCTATTGATGTAACCATTAACACAATACTCTTTTAATGTAGCCATTAGCACTCTGGTATTAGAAGTAGGTGAAGTTAAGTACCTCAACTGGAAATTAAAGCTTTATTGTAGACTTGACTTTCAGAGAGTTTATTAACACTGTATTGTACTTCCACCTTAGCAAAATGACTGGTTAACATGTATTTTTTATGTAGTCATACTGTCTTAAGCTGAAAGAAATGGATGATGAAGAATACAGTTACGCTGCTCTTCAAGAACCACTTTACCGAGTTGAAACTGGCAATTATGAATATAGGTAAGATTTCAGTTTATTTTTATCTTGCTATTTTACATTCTTCCATCTTATTTAAGACAGTGGATAGAAGAATTATTAGAACATTGTATGAAATATCTTGCAATAATTAGATGCAAACTTTCTCCTGAGATAACTACTAAAATCCAGAACATTTGGTAGCTCAAGCTGGTTGTAGGCCTGTGCACCACCGTGAATTATGGGAAGAAAACTCCAGAATTTACCAACTCACTCCACGACACTAACCTTAAGAAGTTTTGGGTAAATGTCACTATATTGTTATGGTCAACAATGATCTGCGTTGGCTGAGCCATATTTCTAAAATTGGCAAAAAGACTGAACGTATCCTAGCATTACTCAGTAACACCTTTGTCAGCTACTCACCAGCTATCTATTTAAAGCTATATATGGTTATGGTATGTCCACATTTTGAGTTTGCATCTCCAGTCTGGAACCCCTATCTTGTCCAGAATATCAGTCTACTACAAGCTGACCAGAGACGTGCAACTCGACTAATACTCTCTTTTAGTCACTCACCATATCTTGAATGTACTGCCTCTGGGCATCAACATGCTAAAGTTTCAATGTCTAGCAGCTACCTGGAAGGATCTCTCAAGATTATCCACCATCTTTCTAACAATAACTTTGGCCCCTTTTTCAATTCAATCACTCATGGACGTGTTTATAAAATAAAAAACAGTGCAGTACCCATGACTTTCAGCAACGTTGTTTCATGCTGTATTTCTTTACTTGGCTTATGTAGCTGCTTTCTGTTCCCACTTTTAACTTTTTCTGATGAATTGTAGTGCACTTGAGCACTATGTACAATAAGTTTATTATCACATTTTACCACTGACAGCAATGCAACCTTGTAGAACCTCTACTGTTGGTAATTGACTTAATCCCTTACCCCAAATTTCAGGCTTTGTGTTTCTAGTAGAAGAATTATTTTTATTATTATTATTATTATTATTATTATTATTATTTCTCCTTTAACTCAATATCATTAGATTGATCCTGAGATGTCGCCAAGATGCTAGGACACGTTTTGCTAAAATGCGCTCAGATGTTTTGGTCAAGATAGAATTATTGGATCAGAAACATGGTATGTGATTTAAAAGAAATTTTTTTTTCCAAATTTATTCTTCTACTCCTGAATTGTTTCATAAAAAATCAAATACAGTAAGATGAAATTAAATAACCTGAATGGATGATTCAGCTTTTATTTCTAGCTGATATTCTTCAGCAACAGATATTCCCCAATTTACAAGACACAATCTAACCAGTTTAGGTTGCAAACATTCAGGGATGATTATAAGTGTATGTTGTTCCTGTCAATATAGCCACTTGTTATTGTAGGTGGATCCTCTATTTGACACCTGCAAGTGTTTCACAAATGTGTGTGTATATATTTATGTGGGCATAGCTGTGTGATAAGAAGTTTGCTTCCCAACCACATGGTTCTGGGTTCAGTCCTGGCACCTTGAGTAAGTGTCTTCTACTATAGCCTCTGGCCAACCAAAGCCTTGTGAGTGGATAAGGTAGATGGAAACTGAAAGAAGTCCATCGTGTGTGTGTGTATATATATATATATATATATATATATATATATATATATATATATATATATATACATATATATATAGTAGAATAAGAAATAGAAAATCCTTGGTACAGTATTATATATTTGAAAAAATGAATAGAAATGGCTTTTCTGATCATTTTCTCACTTTAATAATTAGGTGTTTAAACTTATAACCATCTAAATATTAAAGTGGAAAAATTTTCAGAAAAGCCATTTCTATTCATTTAAAAAATATATATATATGTGTGTGTGCGTGTGTGTGTTTGTTACCCACCTTTTGCTTGACAAATGGTGTTGGTTTGTGTTTACATCCCTGTAACTTAGTGGCTCAGCAAAAGAAACTTATAGAATAGGTACCGGGCTTAAAAAACAATAAGTATTGGGGTTGATTTGTTCAACTAAAGTACTTCAAGGCCGTGTCTCAGCATGGCTGTAATCTAATGACTGAAACAAATAAAAAAATAAAAGATACATACACACACACATGTGCGCACAAATACTAATGTATCCATAAACCAAATGTTTTTGTTTTTTATCTAATAGTGCAAGACATTGTATTTCAACTGCAGCGATTTGTATCAGCCATGTCTAAATATCACAGTGACTGCCATTCAGTAATGAAAGAAGCTGTAGTTTTCCCAATTGAAGTTGATTTATCTCGCAGCACTCTGACATATGACCATTCCAATGACTTTAACGATGATGATGGAGATGAAATTGAAGAAGGTGAAGAAGCAATGGCAGATAGATTGAACACTGAGCCTGTTGACAACAATACTGGCCTAATTGACCTCATGACTGCTGACTAATCAGCAAATTTTTCCCTGTATCTTTTAAAAAATTTTAATATATTATGAAGGCCTAATTTTTAGTTGTTATTGTTGTACATATTTATACAACAAAACAGAAGTTAACTCAGTATGAATTAAATATTTAAGTATTTGTATAGTTTGTGTCCAAAATGACACTAAGATTTTGTGATATTATTTCTTTGTTGAGACACTACAAATTTATATGAATCATTAAAGAAAAAATAAATGTTTGAAAAAATTTATTTAAAAGTTGTCCAGTTATTTATTTCTCAATGCCTGTCAAATAGTATTAAAGATCTAATTTTTTTCTTGAGAAAAGGATCAAATTTAAATTAAACCTTTTTCTTTTGAGGGTCAAATCTTTTGTTGAAAAATTTCTTACAGTTGTCCTAATTGTATTTTTGGTGGAAAATTACCTGTTTTCTGCTTATCCCCATTCAATCTAGATATCCACTGTGCTTACAATTATTCTATGTAGAGTTATTATGAGTACATATGTCTGCATACTGAAAAGGAATTAAGCTGGTGATGTATTTCTATCCAAATAACAACTGAACTAGGGATAAGATTAAAGGCAGTGAATTGGCAGAATCATAAGTTTAGGACAAAATGGCTTGCAATGTTTGTTCTGGGTGGGGTGGGTAGGTCAATAGAATAAAGTATCCACCCAAATGAATTGAGAAATTGTAAGAGCTTTGAACTAGATGCCTTGGGCTAATTGTTTGAACACTTAGTGTTCTGAGTTCTTCAGTGGCAGTCTTAATCCATTACCAGTTTAGCACCACTTCCTGATCTTAGAGCAACTATAACAGAATTCACATTATTGCAAGTATTCAAACCAGATGTTTAGTTTGAAGATAACTTTCTGCTTTTCTTCCATCGCTTTCAAAGGTTCTGAAAAAAAAGTAGTAGATTTGACTAAACAGTAAAAACAGGCAACCTCAAAAATCTGATGATAATGTGATACAGCAGATTTCAAGTATAATTTGAATTGTAAAAGAGATAAGTGGACACATTTTAACTTCATCACTTGTCTGACGTTTTATTCCTCATGGAGGATATGAATAACACAAGCCATCAAAATAACCATCAACCTTGGCATTTATGTACATCTAGTGGGCCCCGCCTTCTATCAAACACCTAACTGCCTTTTTCTGTTCTCTCTAATACTTCTTGGGTTACATCTCAATTTCTTCCCCTCTTTTTCTAGTCACGTCTCCTCCTTTACTTACCTTCTGTATTGTGTGTAACCACCTTGCTTCTTTGGATATGGACTTGTGAGAGCATCAAATAAAATGCTTTGCAATATTTGTTCTATATTGTCATCTCCCTTGTGAACTCAGCATCCTAAGATCAGCTTTCACTTCTGCACATAACTTCCTTGGTCTTCCTCTTTTATTGTTTCTGTTCACATAGATCTCCAGGCATTTCTTTACCAATCTGTCCTCTCACACACACACACACATGTGCATATGAATGCAGTTGTCTCTCTTGAACACTACATCTGATTCTTCTTATATCTGGTTTTTGTCTGAGCTGGTCTGTGCCCTGTTGTTCATGCTCTTTAACACCAGATTTCCAACAGCATGCTTGCTTCATATATTTTCAGCCATCACACATCCTTTGTGTTGAGTGCCCATGTCTCATTATCATACAACATTGCAGTTCAGAGCCAAGCATTGTACAATCTATTCTTCATTTAAAGAGAGGACTCCTTCCAGAGATGAGGAAATAATCAGCTGATGGCAATTGAGACAAACTCCAAATGAGAAGAGAAGATAATCTCAAGAATTAAGTATGATCTAACATTAACATATCATTTACGAAAAGACAGTCTGATTTCTGGAGACAAAAAGGCAGCATGAGCACTAATTGTCCTACCTTATCTTCTGCAAACAGGACACAGACAGATACACAAAAAGAGTAGGGTGAAACAAACAAAGAGTAAAAGGAAACAAAAATGAGCTAAGAGAAAAAAACGTAGTTGGGCCAGTGACATGTACTTGAACAACAAAGACAAGTATATTAAATTAAGGTAATCTTGATTCTTATCTTCCCTTCACATTTGGAGTGAGTTCTAAATGCCACTAAGCATGAAGGTGGTTAATGTGTTCAGCTCATAATGATAAAGTTGTTAGTTCAATTCCTGAACCAGGCACTTCATTTCACATTGATCCAGTCAACTCAGTATCACCCACTGCTGGTGCACCCCCTCTCCTGCCAAATGCCATATCCTTCATGTTCTGTTGGGTTAAGGGGGTGAATGTAAACAGATATGCTGGAAGGTGTTTGTGTTTGCTTGCAACTGTATAGTCACCTAAAACAAATTAGTGATAACATGGTACATATGGTCAAGCCATACCTACCCAAGAGTGATGGCTGGCTATATTGTAATAATGATTCAAGAATAAAAGAATTCTTTCCTTTATACTGAAGCACCACCGTTCTTGAAACTATCACAAGATTTAAAAAATAAATCTATGTTTATATTATCAACACTATTTTTATTGCTATATACAATAAATAATTAAAAATGATATATTATTTATAGATACAACTGTTAAAAGATAATTCCGTCATGGTCGACTTTGCCTTTCACCCTTTGGGGGTTGATAAAGTACCAGTTTTTCCCTGAGATCGATATAATCGACTTACCCCGTCCCCCCAAATTGTCGGCCTTGAGCCAAAATTTGAAATCAATACGTAAATGTATTAAGGGCTCAGTTACTTACTGTTCCTTATTTTATATTGTTATTTTTTTAGATACGGAGTATAGGGATATTTGAGGATTCTTCAATATCAGTATATTACTCTCTTCAAAATAGTTAAAAGGTTTTTTTTTATTTAGGATGGAAGACATTCCAACCATAACCATCCCATCTTTTTATCTCTTTTCTTCAATACAGTGTGTTTATAATAATACTTAAATTTTTTAAAGTCGTAGAATGTGATCAGAGATTTCATTGTTATTTCTAGCAGGCGAGCCTCTAAGTTGATGCCGAGTGACATAAGGGACATAACTCTATGTTACATCATTGTTGCTTGTAAAAACAAAATAAACAATCTTTTTTAAACAAGTTTCTTTCATTTACTTTCTTCGTTTCATCTAAATTTATTTAAG